>NC_091821.1:401897897-402090397 GCF_038994185.2 Dermacentor albipictus
GTTAACGTTGTGTACGTGTTGGGTGCTGGCTACGGTGTGGTGCGAAGGAGCTATAGATCCAGCCTTAACGAGACCCGAAGGTATAACTTGGAAGAATTCTGCAATCTGCGCAAGCACACACTGCATGCTTTTGATTTGGCGTTGGATGGCTCAAAGCTGTAAATATTGCAAGCGCTCTGAATCGCTCTGGGTGAGTCGATCCCATTTACAATGTCTCAGAGGAGCAGCCGGCATTGCAAACCGAAAATAAAAGAAGAGAGAGAGAGAGAGAGAGGAAAGCGGGGCGCAAACAGTTGTTCCGAAAAGATGGCAGTGGCGGGAGTTTCCCTCGCGAGGCGAGATGATGTCGATGCTTGGGTTTTCTTTAGATTTTCTTATGTTTTTTTTTAGCGCTAGCTTTTGTGAACTTTATACGCTTCAAAACAGTCACGCGCATTTAGGAGTTTTCCGTTTTGCGGTGACCTATAAAAAATAGCCCTGCCTGCAAAGAGCAGTCCGTGGTATATACTGCCTATACACATGCATGCACAGATGCCAAGACCACGAGCGCTTCCTTGTTTATTGCAACTGCTCATGGTTTTTGCGCAGTATTCTGGCGCGGGTGGCGAGGCGGTAAAACGTGCTACACGCAGAACGCAAATGTGCAAGTAACCAAGGCTTTCATTACGAGTGCCATGTGAAAAGTTGCGCGCCTAACCACGGAGACAGGCAGTTTCTTGTGCATCTGTGAGATTGGACTCACCTAAGCCATTTGTCGGGGAAGCTTAAGCTTGTGTTCTATCACCGAAGACAATCGGAAGCTGGAGTTCTGCCCCGTTATTTCACATGTGCCTCGCACATTTGGTCTTGTTTTGTTCATTTGCTTGTGCTTCTCGGATATTCAGTGAGATTCCTGAAGCAACTCTCTCTGTCGCTTTGTATTTCTGTAAAGAATAAATAAATAATATAAAACGATTTGTTGTGCGCGAAATCGATAAATATAGAATTGAACTGTATATTTCTTTACGTAAAGTGCGATATACTTCTTTCATTTTGGGATGACGTGGCCTATACTACAAATAGCACATATTGTTTTCCGTACGGTGCGTGTTTTGTTGTCGTTAATGAAGTGCGACTTCGAGCGAAACGTTCGTTACTTTTTGTTGATTACGTCTCGTTTAACGTAGTGTAAAGAGTTTCTAGCAAGGTAAACGACATCAGCAGATATTTATTTATTTATTTATTTATTTGAATACATTTAAAACTCATGCTGCAAAAGAGACTCCGTACATCAAAGACAGCAATGAATATTTTATGCTACACATATAACTTTTACTCACTGATGACAAGCTCCGTAATAACCCCAACCCGATAAACAAGGCACTGTGGTTTGTTAAGGGTCTGCGCATCATCATCAACGTCATCGTCATGATCCCGTGCGCGGTGTACTATATGTCTACCGCACGACAGTAGCCACTGTAGCGCTCTCTAATTACCACTGTTTTTATTTTGCAGACTCAGCGCTTCCCTTGAAATTCCCTGTTCTCATAACACCACTGGATTCCTTGGTGTACTGAAGTTAGTTTGCCTTCCAGCCACTCAGCCAAATGGCACCGGCCTCCGTGACCTATAACCGTTTATAGTGACCGTTTATGCTCTTGCTCATGCTACTGCCTGCGCACAGAGTTCATTTCCTCCCTTTTTACTCCTTCCTACCGTGTTATTAGTGGCACGAGCGTCGAGTGACACTCTTGCTTCTTGCGCAGCACTTCCGGTTCACCTCCTGACACGAGCGGGGACGAAATTCAAAATAAATCAGAAAAAAATACAAAAAGCAATAGTACAGTACAAAATTTATCAGTTTCATTATACATATGACATCGCAGCATAAGTTTAGTCGCAAGTTAGGTTACTGAAGTGTCTGGAATAATTAGAAGCAATTAGAAATAACTGAGACGACTGGGGACGAAATTTAATATAAATGAGAAAAAATATCAAAGTTACAGTACAGTTCAAAACTCTTGGGTTTCATTATAGATATGATAGAAGGGCATAAGTTTAGTTACAAGTTGAGTTGCTGGTGTGTCTGGAATAATTATAATTAATTAGAAATCACTGATTCCCCGCACACCAAAGCACAGTATCATAGATTTCAGAGACCCGCCACGTGACCACGACGTTGGTGAAATTCCTGGGAACCCGGAAGTAGAAAGCGGAAGTAGTGACGTCACTAATGACCTCACACACAAGAAGGTGGCATAATATTTAACTGGCTAATTAATGGAAAAGAGTTGCCTCCAAGCAGGGTTCATGCGTGGCGTTCGCCTAAAGTTAACCTAAACAACGTCAACGCCGAGGTGCGAGTGCCAGTAAGAGACACCGAAGTCAAATATTAGGGTCGCCTACCATTCACTCCCTTAATCCTCTCTCAACTCCCAGTGAATGGTAACTCACAAGACTCCATGTGGTTGACCTCCTTCATCTCTCTCTCTCTCTCTCGAATGCGCTTTCTTTTTACACTAAGCCACCGGTTATCGGCGCTCAACGCCAATTACATACCCTCGCCATCCCCGTTTCTCATTTGCATCGTAACGTTGGGCCTATAATTTTCAACTCGCGGCTCAATATCTTCTACTGCAGTTTTTTTTTTAGAACTCTAGATGTTGGCAACAGAGCTTGTATTGGTTTAACGCATTGCTTATATGTTTTTCCCTTTCAGCAATACCGGCAAGCTGCCACTCGAGACGCAAGAGTGTGTGCAATATGCACTCTAACAAACTTTCAATAGCTTTCTGTTTATTTGGATTCCCTCTGGCTAGCTGGCCTCGAGAAACATACCATTTTACAGCAACGAAGTTAACTACAGCTAATGAGCTCTTGTTCCTCAGCCAGACAACCAAACATTGCCTTTCTCCATAATGATTAGCAAACATAGTTTATCTTCAACGATTTCATGCACTAATCTTCATCGCTACAGAGCAAGACATTATCATGGGAAACGACATCTCGCCCCGCTAATCAATACACCTAAGCTATCGGGATCTTGCATCTTGAATATTTCTTGTGACCATTCAGGTAATAACAACATAGATATTGTCTCGATACATGGACGTACACTTTAGCTGTTGCATTGTCAATGTTCTTCTGAATAATTTATGTCGCTGTAAAGTTTCTGTAGAAATTTTGAAACATGTTCACTTTTGCCTTCTTTACTTTTTGACTACATAGTGCCTCTATTAGCTCAGGTATTTCTACTGAAGCGAAAGCTTTCGCGCTGTCTATAATAGTCATATGTAAAGGGTGGTTGCACTCTACAGACTTTCCTGATATTTAATGAACAATGTGAATGTGATCTGATGTACGAATACTTTATGATTGCAGTTTGTTTTTCGAGCTGAGTGACGTCAAGTGACCTGTTTATTCATAGCTCCATTCATGTAAAATAAATAATGAAGAAGCGTTTGGTAACCACTTTGTGCAACTTAGCTAGCCGATGCACTGGTTATGCAGAAGTTTAGACACCAAAATACTCGTAGGTTGCTGAGGGTATACCCTCGCTCATTTAATAAACAGCCACAAAGTACATCATCCTTCTTTGCTTATTTTCAGCCAGCAAAGTTGAAAAAGTGGAAAACCGCAATGCTGATTCCATGATCAGGAGAGTTGCAGTCGCACATTGAAATAATTAAAACGAAAGAGGAATATTAGCGCCATATGTTAGGAAACAAATATATGTATCGTGATCGGGTAAAATGAAATGCACTAAGAGATTAAAACGAAGCCAGGTTCAAATAAGCCTACGCAACAGACTGAATAAGATGCAGTTGCACGCATACATTTCAGCCAATGATATCTGGTCACTCGAGACGCCAGTTGATACACACACAAGGGGCTCAATAACGACTGCGGTAATGACCAGAATCTATTGCCATCGGAAGTAAAGCGGTAACCACTACACACTCATTTCAGTACCTGAGATGCGCCTCAGCGCCAGATGCACTTAGAACGCCAATGTGATGGATAATTTATTTTAGTTTTAAGACCGGCAGGATCCCTTGCGTCAAGAATAAGGTGTTAACTCTGTTACGCCTTGTGGTACGCTGCGCCGATGTTGTTCATCAAAGCGTTTGGCGAGTTCCGGTCACCTGGGAAGCTCAACATTTACGAAGAGGAGACGTGCGGTTGGCTCTGCCTGTTGCCAGCCAGAGGGCATCGAACGAGAACTTCGCAGAGGCTGCAGAAGGGAACCGGCAAATGCACCTCGTCGTTAGCGGAAGCCGTTCCATCACGAGGTTACTCCACTTACAGGCCTCTCTCTCTCTCTGCAAACAGTGTCGTGTGTTTGCCGAGTGCCAGCCAGACATCAAAAACCCTCCCCATGTACACTAACCAAGCACTTTCGGCGGAAAACACTCGCACACTGCTGCCACCTAGCGACTTGTTTAGAGTGTTTTGCAGGGTGTGGAGCAAGGCAGCCGCCTCCGGAAATGGCGGGCCGGAAACGGTGAGCCAATTGAGAAACGCTGGCGTGGCCGCCTGTACCCGGTGTGAGTGTCCGTGAGATTTTCTGGTCATTGCGTGCAGCGTTCAGGCTCTTCGCTAGATAAATCTACGAGGAGGTGATTGGAGCGACGATACATCATTCGGCCGCGACAGAAGAAGATGAGCGTTGCCGAAATCATGACCAATCGCTGCTTTTCTCAGCCGTGTCTGAGCCCTCTCTGCCTCGTGGTTTGCCCATATCCGAAGTGTTGCGCAAAGGAAATGCACGCGATAAAGAAACAAAAAACGGTGAATGTAAGCACGCCAAGTTGTGTCATATAAAGTGTGCCGATATTTTTACGGACAGTGCGAGCGGCATATGCTTCGTGCGATTGTCGGCGTGGCTTCGAAGGGGCCTCTGTGTCGGCAATAAATCCTGGAATTAGATTCTGCCTTTATCGTATAAATGCGTCTGGGGAAGCCAGGTCACACGCGTACCGCGTGCACTGCTGCTAAAGAGAAAGCCACTGAGAATGCACCTCACGTGAGTCGAAAAGCAGGCAAGGCAGCAATGTAGACGTTACGCACATACTGCACTATCACATACTCTCACTTGCCAGATATAGGTCACTTTGCGACGCATTTGTCTAGCTCACTATGCTTCTATTTCAATGAGTGATTCTGATCTACTGCGTGGTTATTTTATGGCTGCAATAAAAGTCTCACATAGTCGTTTAGTGACATGTTGCACAAGCTTTCAGTCCTTTTTATTTTGAAATCTAAACTACTGGTACAGGTACATAACTAGGGTATTTGTGATTAGCGTGAGGCAATAAGAGACAACAAGGACGTATATAATGATTGAGTTTGCGAATGACTTATTTTTCCATGATTACGTAATACTGCGCAATCGTATAATACAAAAATCACGCAGGAAATAAACAAAACAAACTCTACATGCTAGCTTTCAGATTCCATGTACCCGAGATTTCCGACAACCCAGCAGACGAAAGTGCGATATCTAAAACTGCGCATACCAGGAGTAGGAACATAACATTTTTTTGCTATCTTTGAAAACGAAATTCGAGCTACCCCGCTGATGTGGCAAGCCATTTTTCACTCGTGTCAACAACCTGTCACCCGCAGCCATAATTTCGTTGCCGACAAGATCGAGACGGATAGGCTGCAATCTAGTGTGCTGTAAAACGAAGGCAAGTGTGACTGTGTAAAGAGGGCAACACCTGCGGATGCAACGCAAACTTGCATGACAGCTTCGACGAGGAAAAACGTTAACAAAGGTTTCGTTTTCCGCAATACGGGTGGCTGGCTGAGCTTCGTTACGATGCAGAGGAAATTGTTGAAATGCGTATTGTTGTTACATAATCATTATACTCGTATTTAATTACTGCAATCTTGTTACTTTCATGTGTATTTCAATATAAAACTATTCTTACTCATTTCTGTGTAACCTTCAACTACCAGATGTTTCATTAATTACTTCTAATATGTTGACTTGTATTTTCACGCTGTTTTATCTTCGTTGCTAATCGCATATTCTATATTTTTATACTTGTTATAACAGGAAATCCCCCTGAAAGTTTTTACTTTGGGACCTCCTTCCGTATTACATATCCTTTGTAATTGTAACAATGTCTAATAATAATAAAATTGATTGAGAGATTGGAAATACAACTCTTGAGCCAGCTAGCCGCGTTTTCGCGAGCGTGTTCTCACGGAACCCTATGTGCGACGCATTGCGTATTCTGACTTTTGAACGAACTTTTCGAGCACATTTTATTACGACAGGTAACGGGGGTTCGGAATTTAATACTGCAAAAAAAGATATCCGAGTAGTCTGTGAAGGATGTCGACACATGCTTTTAAATGTAGCTTTTCGTTTTCGAATATACAGATCGTAGCGGCGGACATGTGCGCCTCTATTACGTCATCTTCTCAGCGGAAGAGAGAGAGAGTCATAAGGGAAAGGCAGGGAGGTTAACCAGGCTGAGCCCGGTTGGCTACGCTGCATTGGGGAAGAAGGAATGGAGACTGAAAGAGGGAAAGGAAGAAAGAATGTCACAGTCTGCACTGCTACCCACACAAGCGTGCACCACTGAGTTAGTCTTATAGGTGGTCATACAGGCTGGTGCCTTTCAACAAAAACACCAGAGCCTTTGTGGCCTTGCACGTAGCAGACGCACGAGGCCACGGGCCCAAGATCTTCTCCTCTGTGTAAGGGTTGTCGTCTATGTGCTCCAAAGCTGCACTAAAGGCACTATTCTCTTCTTCGTATCTCCTATGGAGTGTCCAGGTCAGTTGCAACGAAAGCATTCGTGAAATTATCATTTGCTTCGAGCGTAATTCATGCATTCGTGTGGTGTATGCGGCTGTAGACTGTCTGCGTCGAGAATTGCCGCGTGGGTGCCGATGGTTTCACCATGCGAAGATAGCGGATCCCATATATTTTTCTTTTCTTTGTGGTGCCCCACTAAGTCTGATATTATGGTTATACTGATGGTCGAACCGCACGCTCCTTGCGTCGACGACAGAGGGCTCACTCCGTGTGCAGACACAGAATGACACGTGGGCCGCACAGTTATGCGATGAGCGCTTATTATTTTTATAATTATTTTTGGAGCGCGAGTATTTGTTAAGAGACAAAACTTGTTAAAAGGGGCACTATAAGAGCAACATTAATTGTTGTTAGATAGAAGAAATACTTTTTAGAAAACCTATTTGAGAGACATGTGGATGAAGGTGGTATTTTAGACAGGGTGTTGAGTGATCCTCACGTGTTGCCGACGGAAACATGGGCGAAGAAGTTAGTCCTTTTTCCTTAAAACCCAAAATATTGTTTCGAACTTTATTAGGCATAGACACTATCTGCGAGATTTTTTTTTTTCGTAAGTCACGTACTTTCCTCACCGCAAACGAATTGGGACAGTATGATCACTTTTGCTTTATTTGTTCAAACCTAAGGCTGCCCGACACTGCCTCAAGTGGGACAAGCTGCTGTTAGAGGGGACGCAGACTAACCATTGAGTATCGCGATGTGGAATTTTAAGTAATAAGCTTATAAACATGACCATAACGAAAGAGGAAAAAGAATTCATTGCATCCCGGTTGAGGCATCTTCAACTAACGATGCCAGAAATACGGGCGCGGAGAAGTGGACCATTCATGCGATGCAGCCATACGAAAAAAGAGGCTTGTTGGTCGACAGCGAAGTTTGGTTGCGCCTTTGCCCTCAGGGTCCACCGTCTCTCGATGTTTTTCCCCTTGCGTTAAAGACGCACACATGATGAATGTCATTTGATATGCACCAGAGCTCGGACAACTAGATGTGATCACGTAAAGGTTTTTCTTAGCCCTTTCAGGAGCTGCCTGAGTGCATTTACAGACCAAATAACCGAACGCCATGCCTTCCTTCCGACGTCTCAGCGGTGCTGCCGAATTGGGTCGTAATAGGAACTCGCTTTCGCGCAATACACAGAGCCGGGTCGTTTCGTCTCGTCTGGCAAAAGCGGAACGTAGTTGCCGTAGAAGTAATCGGGGGGTTTTCTTCGTCCGACATCGTAGCATGGTTATGCAATCCGCGTGTCATTAGCCATACATCAAATCCCCCGGAAATGCGTTCACATTTCCGTGAAGGCCTGTATGCAAACGAGAAGTTTTTGACAGAGTCGTAAGAAGCAACAACTAAAAAGCTTTTTTTCGGGAGAGCGCACTAACATAGACTAATGTAATGCACGCAGTGTGGTAAGATCGAGAGTAGAGAGATAGCGAGAGAGAGAGAAAAGCAACGAAAGGCATTAAGGTTAAGCCGTCGCGCGTCCGGTTTGTATACCCAGCACTGGGAGAACTGGACAAAAGAGTGAAAAATGTCTTTATTACTACGAAAATTTGTTGACTCGGTTTCTGTGGTGTTAGGTTATAACCTCCAGTCGTAACAATAATGCAATGAGCTCACAGATAGTTTCGTAACAAAAACAGGCGTAACGTAAAAAAAAGGAATGCCTTGAGCAGTAATCAGTTCTGAGTAATATTATCACCCATACGCTTGAAGAACAGTTCACAAATTTTGTGTTACCTGTAATACTGCCCGCAGGAATACAAATTTTCATTGAATTTGTGCACATCGCATTTTTGTACTTTTTCTTTCGATTAAAAAATTAATGCAACAGTTGTGTTGATGACCGGCGTTGGTACTGTCCTTTCCACTTCCGTGACGTCCTTGCTCTTCCCGCCCACTTTTTAATATCATGACCGCAAATCGCTCAATTACACGCAGTCATTCATGCTTGCTGATTCCAACGTATCCGCACTCATGGACACGCAGAGTGTTATCCATTTGACATCCTCTCGACTAAGCTTCACACTGAATTTCCGGACTCGAAAACACACAGTCATATGTGTCATAATGCGCCGAAGACGTATTAGTCCATGTACTATGTGCTCGTCAGAATCGTGACGCAAAGCACACTGTAGCATTTGTAGGGCAGCCTTGGAGCCTCAAAGAGTAGCCCATCAATTACGCGACGGGTAAAGCACATATTCGGCGATACCGTGAAGAGCGACAAGCTCTGTTGCTGTCGGTGTCATAACATCCTAAAGATTCAACTTTGTAAACACATCTTGATGTGACAATCACAGCTCCGGTAGAGCTGTTAGAACTGGTAGAACCATCCATGTAGATTCATTTGTGCGATTTCAATAGGTCTCATTTGGAGAAATAGAGACAGCCGCTCTAAGGATAGTGGTGACATGTCTGCCTTCTCGTCAATACTGTGGTTCTTTAACGTGCATCTAAATCTAAGTGCACTGGTGTTTTAGCATTTCGAGCCCATCGAAATCCGGCCGCCGTGGCCGGGCTTTGATCTCTCGACCTCGCGCTTGGCAGCGCAACACCATAGCCACTAAGCAACCACGGCGGTTCCACTTTCGAGAGAAGCGAAATTTCTTTTATACTTCTCAATTTGCGGACTTTACATTTTCGTGAAGCAGTTCCAAGGCAGTCATCGTGGATGCAGTTGGAACTGATTGCGTTGGAATGCAGCATACGAAAAGAGCGATAAGACTGGAAAGACGTGTCGTTTTATGGTCGGGAGCTCTCATGGCGTTAACTTTCACTTTTTATTTTACTTTCAAACTGCATTTTATAATCTCCATGTGAGTGAAAGAAGATGGCTTGAACACGAAAAATAACAGATAGCCTTCTATAGGTGATAAATCATATGACGCAACTGAACTTGACAATCATTTGTGCGTAATAACGATCAACGAAGGAAAAGCTCTTTTATTGAGAAAACGAGAACTCCGAGTACACACCGGAAAAGAAAAAAGCCTATTCAAGGGGTAAACTAATAAAAACCGAAGGAAACCGCGAAATCCTCTTCCTCTACATCGCGTCATCTAATCGCGCCGATGTGATAGCACTCGCGAAGTCAGTTTGTCTGGAGCGACTCGGGAACGGCGTGGTTCCGAACTTGTTGACACAAGTCGTAGAACAACATACGGGAGGCGATATGGTACCGCAAGCGCAAATACAGCAAACAAGAACACAACATGAAACCTTTCGACGCTTGCCAGAGGTG
The DNA here is from genome assembly GCF_038994185.2 of Dermacentor albipictus. Lineage (NCBI taxonomy): Eukaryota > Metazoa > Arthropoda > Arachnida > Ixodida > Ixodidae > Dermacentor > Dermacentor albipictus. Next base: position 401,907,953 of record NC_091821.1, read on the forward strand.
CGCACAATGTTTGTGCAGCACTTCGGGCGAAGTGCGGTCGAGACACAGCACTATAACAGCACCAGTGTAGTGAGTTACTCAGAACCGGCAGTGGAGGGGCCGTGTGCAGGAGACCATGTACTACATGCGATGAACGCTTGTTAGCCGGCTCGCAGCTTGCAGCAGAAACAACGACTTACCCGCGGCGGCGCACCGCTCTTTGGGCGACCAGGTGGAAGTTAATCTCGTGGCATCCTCGTTTATCTCGTGGTCTCACCAATTAATATCGTGGCCTCGTCGAAAGCGGTGTCCAGAATATAAAGAAAGGCAAACAAACATCGCTAGGAATGGCATTCTGACATTGTACGTGTGCTCTTGCGCGTTTGCGCGTAGCTTTCGTGGCTTGCACACTTCTTGCTTTTGTAGAACGCTTGAAACAACAAGAAAGTTATCCAACTCCCGTAAATGAAGCTGCATCAGCATTTCTTTCTGCATTGTACATTAGGCTTTGTCAGTATGCTGCACGTGCTGGTTTGCGTGGCGAGTTATACAGGGAAGCTGAGTTTCAGCTGGCGGAAATGGGTACGAAAATAATCAGCTTTTTGTAGCGCGAAAGCAATTGTCGGTTGAATTCGTACGAGACGTGCATTATGGGCGATGCTGCCTCACCTTCTATATGGCTACAGTAGTCGCAGCTTCCTCTACATAAGAATTATCTTATTCTATCATAGGGGCCAGCATTTGAGTTATTTGCGGCTGCAGTGGACCGGAATTAACTTATTCGTTTCAAGACGTCACAATAGCAACTCATGGGCTTTTGTCGAAATGTCCGACATGAGCTGCAATAGAGTGCCACACACATTGTTCTTACAAATGCTATGCAAATACGTGTTAATGATCATTTCATGTGGTAAGTGAATACTCATCTGTTTTCTGCCCAGATGCGATATCCACCATCCTTGACATTTGCCTTGATCATGACACAACTGGGCATGTCTTAGAAATACTTGCGTTCTCCACCAAGTTCGGGTACCTCACAAGTTCGATTCATTGGTAAAAAAACAGCGTTAGTGCGTGAAATAGCTTTCAAATAAGCGCAGCGATTGAAGAGCCACAAACATGGAGATGCAAAAAATACGATTCAGCATTTCAATTTTTCTAAAGTTATTACCATAACCTGGGGTCCTATAACGTAAAACTATTCCAATATGTTTTTATTCCAATCTCCTGACGTTGAATTTGCCTAACCACCGAAACAAGCATCGGGCGCTGACCTGCAGGATTGTCTGAAGAGACCAATCAAACGCTCTCCTCAATTATAGAAGTTCACTTTTGTTCTCTTTATAAACGAATACAATTCCCCTACACTGAGCGGCTTGTGCTATATAATTGGCTGATAAGAGGTGAGGAGCACGCGCAAGTGGGGAAGGGTTCGATGTGGCCGAGTCATCATCATCACCATCATTCAGGTTACGCCCACTGCAGGGCAAAGGCCTCTCCCATACTTCTCCAACTACCCCAGTCATGTACTAATTGTGGCCATGATGTCGGGGCCGAGTCAGTGCATTGGAAATCGATAACTGGATGAAGAGGGTGGTGCCGGCATCTGCGATTGGTCCGCTTTTCCTTACTTAGCTTGCGGTGGCTGGTCGAAAATCTCGGCGGCATGCAACGGAAGCTTAAGAATGACGCTAGAAAGGATCTCAGCATAGAAGAGTTGGCAGAGCGAGGCCCTAAACGTGCCTAAAGTGCTCTAAAGCTTTACACGGCTACGCAAAAAGCTTTATTGCATGCAGATAAACCCATGCTCTGCGGCAGGTGCAAGTAGCCAGTGCCTGAACGATCGGCAGCAGCCATCTTTCATTCCTTTGCAAACGCGACAGCCTGCGGATGTTCAGTAAAAAATTCAGCCTTGTTCGGCATATTAATAAGTATTTTACGCCTATATGTCACTTTGGCGCGGTGAATTTTCGCGGTTCTGTGACGTCGCGTGACAGCGAGGTTAAGTGGGTGCAGTCCTAAAACATTTGGCCCATAGCCGAGGTCTAATGGCGAAAAGGTGTCGAATATTAAGTAACTATTTTTCTTTTGTTCGGTTCAATCATGCATAATCAGTGTGTACATGTCATATCAGATGGGGAGCTATGGTGGTTTTTGTGACGTCACTTGACAGACAGGTGAAGTGAGGATGGTCCAAAAAGTTTTTGAGCAATCGCGGAGGGAAGATTGTAGAATTGGAATAGGAAAGCTTGGAATAGCTTTACGTTATAGCGCCCCTGTTATGAGGGAGAGCGAATAATCTCAATATAAAAGCAAACGAGTATGACACAAGTGTGGAAAATGTTTGAATAAGAAACTCGGGCTGCGTCGTTCGAACGAGATATTTTGCAGTTTGTTTATCTCGATTTTTGCAACCTGACAATGCAGAACTACAATGGCTGGGCAATTTGGATTCCAGAAATTAGTATCATTAGTTTATGATGTATAATTCACTGCTGCTAAGTTTTTAGAAATCGCTCACACTTCAACAATTATTGCATTCGTCTCAGGCAACCACGTATGTGCCATTTTGTTACAGCTTCTTACTATATGAATACTAATAACTCATAAGATTAATGTAGATGTTTAAGTTACGAGCTCCCTCTACAGACCAAAATGATTGCGTCAATGCTTGTCAGCACTGCTTCTAAAGGGCACATGCTATTACAAAGCACGATAAATTAAATGCCAACTAAACAGCAGCGTGCGTTTCCAGCTCTATAACATTAATTGCTAGCCGGTTTTACAACGGCGATAACAGTGGCACATTGACGAGTAGCTAAGAGCTAAAAATTCAGTTCTCACTGTTATGCACACAGTGCCCCCGCTAATCGCAAATAAACGTGCCTAAACATATAACCTTGCGCAAAATATTGACTGCGCCGATTCGTCGTAATGCTCGTACCAACACAAAAGATTGAACCGCATGGCCATTCGTCAAAACAGTAACTTGAATTTCAATCGACAAACTGTCAGGGGCAATATAGAAGTCGCTGTTTTCTCTCTACTTGTATAATGCCAAACAGGGAGTGTTTCTTGAGGAACCTGACAGCCCCCTCTTCAGTGGCGTAATCAAATCTCGTTACATAGGCCCCACTGAGGGGACGCCGACGGGATTTCCATGCTTGTACACAACCCACTTCTAAAGTATGCTCATCTAGGGGCATCCTCTGGACTCATAAGAGGGTGTATGGAAAATGGAAGCTCTTTTATGGAAGCGGCCAACCAGAGTGAAAAACCTAAGTGGCTTGGCCGAGCTATAAATGCTGGAAGAAGATTATCTTGGAGACTGTTGCTGGAACGGAACCGTTCCAGTAAGAGTAGTGCTCAATATTAGCGTTGCCTATCATTGACGGCTGGCTTATGAAGTGTTGTTTTATCGACTCTCTTCATTACCTTAATGCCGTGTACCCCGTGCCAATTCGGTTCTCGAATCTATCCAGACATATAACCGTCCGGGATGGGCGTTACAAGGATACACGCGTCGCGCAAAAGTGTACTTGTAAAAACGCCACATAAACCACTAACAGGATACCTTCGTCTAAAAATTACCCGGGTTGACAGTTGTACATGAAGACTGATCTTACACTGCTCCTGGCGATACATGGCTGTGATAGTGTTCCGTTCGCTCGGATGCGCACCCGACATATATAATAAAGCATTTGTTTGTTGGGGTAAAGCAGTAGTTTACTGATGTCTGACGTGTCATTACCACACGTGTTTGCTTTCCCATTATTTCTCTTCCGCGCAGCGTTGGACAGATACCAATAAACGCCCACAGTAAGCTCACGGACAGCAAGGTTAATTTTACTCCGTGGTCACAAGGCTCACTCCAGTGTTGCTCGTTCATTGCAGAAACCACGCCTGATTTGGCGGCTTCGCACTGCAAACAAGTCTGCAATCGTCACATCGAGAAAGCGAACGTGGAGAGCTAGCTCGAAAGGCATAGCCTACTCTCTGCAACAACACAACCTGTATGACCGCACGTGTACGCAATATGTCGGTGTTTATACTATTTTTTTTGTTGCTTCCTTCACATCAGTAATTTTGATGGTGGTAGACATTTGCTGCGCTACGTGGTAATGCACAAGGCTGGTGGTCACACCAAATGTTTTTATCGGTGAAGTTCCCCGCAAGGCGTTTTGGCTCATGCTACGTTTTGCTATGACCGAACAAGTAAACATTTCCTCTGCAGCGGTGGAAATTGGGACAATACATCTTTTTTGTTAATAGCACCGAAGGCGATGTTTCGCAAGGCTCTCAAAAATTCATTGGCTCGTAGGAAAAAAGAATTTCAATTTGTAAAATGCTACGCAGTTCTCTCCTAACGTGAGCTTTATAGGGAAAGCTTTCTGCGGGACTTTTGATTTTTTCTTACTTCTTCACAGGAACAAACACTTTTCTAGAATGCTGATAGTTTGTGAAGACAGCAGGGAAGGAGCGTTGTAAAGAAGGCGGCCTCGTATTGCCTGGGGCGTCTAGTGCAGTCGTTAAGCTTTATAACAGTTGTCGCAATACTGGTATAGGGTCAACGCCCAGTTTGCTTGGACCAAGACAGCAAGTTGCCGAAGAAACACTGACTCCTACCCGTAGCTTTGTGAAAATTGTTCCAAATAACATCACTTCATTTTTTAAGCTATGTTTCCTGTCTTTACGATGAAGAGTTTCCGTTCTATTATCTAAACTTTGCACCCGGCACTTTCATTTCAGAAAAAGAGGTGGCATTGCTGCTTCCAAAGTTCTTGCACATTATGTCGTTCTTGTCGTGATCTTGAAGAAGCGCAACCCCAATTGAAAAACTTTAAGAGCATTGAAGATTTAACTCTTGCGTATTATTTTGACGGCATCTAAATGACTACCGAGAGGAAACATATAGTTGCAAGATGTTAACACATACCTTGGCTAAAATAATGTAACTTTTCTATCCGAATAATTTTCTTTTTCATATTTCCTCAGTGATCCCAGTAGCGCTCCGCCAACGTTAACCAAAGACTCAGATGGTATTGAATGTGTGTGTGTATGCGGAGGTGGGGAGGATGGGACGGGTGGTCATGTGGCACCAAATAGAGCGCAAGAAATTCTGACACTGTCCTTGCCATTATGTCTGAACAACTCCCACGTTACATATTGCATGCCAACGGTGTTAGCACGAAACTGATACATTACTTGAATATGTATCCAAACTGCGGCTTCTGATTCAGAGGCATCCAAGCCGGCGTCTCGTGGCACTAACCTTAGCAATCCTATTACTCTACAAAATGACTCTGGCAAAGAATAACTTCGTGTTTATCAATACAGGAACTGTTGCGAATTTGGCCATTGAAATGTGGCTTTGATTTTGTTGAGGACAAATCTAAACGTGTTGTTTATTTTCAGCTTTAATGAAAGAGTCTGATCTTCAAAAGGAAATCTGTTGAGCATAGGCGTGAATAAAAATATAATTGAAGTGGTAACATAATGGTGTTGGTTGTCAAGACAATCTTGTTGAAATAATATGGTCGCTCTCCCTCGTCGTACTGAATGCTGCTAAATCCAATTTTTGCTTAAATAATATTTATTTGGTCAATTTATTATGCAGCAAGGGGAATGGCCGTGTGTCTACGGTAATTGCACGACGCTAGAAAGTATACACGCTGTAAAGACGAGACACACACAGAATCGGGGGCTTGACGTTGTATCATAAATTACTTTCATACTCGAGCAAAATACCCCCTCGTTAACGTTCATTATCCTTCGTAGTTATTGCCGCAAAAAAATGGCGTTATAATTGTGTCTATTTTCGGCAGAAGGAACTCTAAAAATATCAAAGCTCCTTTTTTAAAGAAAGATGATTGAACGCGAAGCTTTCCCCCATTGCAAAGTGAATCAAAGTCCAAAGCCAACGACCACGTAAGGAAACTAAGAAATGCTGAGTGATCCGATGCTATGCATATGCGATTTGAGTGCGCGTTTAGAATTGTATTTTTTGAAGGTTTAAATTTAATGAAGACACATTTCGTTAAGTAAGTTGCATAGCCTTTATTTTTAGATCATGGATCGTGTGTCCCCCCTTCATTTTGTCCTTGTCAATTGTGCGCGCAAAAATATTTTGCTATGAATTCGTACCACCTCGCCCAACTGTCAGTTCTGCTGCAGTTTAGATCATGGAGCTGTTGATTACACTCACACACTCACACTTTCACTGACACGGACGACTCTGCACTTGTACAGTATATATACGAGTATATATATACCGTTATAACTCACCTGCGGCAAGTTGTTTTTTTATCCACTTTCATTTGCCGTTAATCTATCGTTTCTTTATTTCATTCATTAAGCACAAGTGAATTCCCCTATGTTGTACCTGGTGTCAGTGTTTGCTGGATTCCTTGATATATATATATATATATATATATATATATATATATATATATATATATATATATATATATATATATATATATGTATGTATCGGTCTTCTGGGTTGCGTGGCGTATTATTGTGTGATAGGCTGGCGAGATGGTTGGGCTCAGTTAATCACGACTGGGGTGGTGTCATGCCTAGCACACCCAACTGGTACTTCCAGTGAACATTGTGCACATGCGCAACTCTGCTGATTTCCTCGCTTCGCGCCGTTATCAGGCTAACCGGCCGGCCAGTAGACGCTGGCGCGGTACTGCGAATGTAAACTGTGTTCTACGCAGATGTTTAAGTCGGCTTTCCTGCAGTGAGTTTTCGGCGCTCACGGACGTATCAGTGAGACATAGAACGCTTCGCTTTAAAATGTTTCATGTAAGCGTCATGCTCTGTAGCTGAGCAGTTTGAAAGTGAAAATGCGAAAGTTGTATATGGTGCATAAATTATTTTAAAAAGTATTCTGAGGTTTTTCTTGCCAGAGCCACAATCAGATATGAGGCACGTCGTATTGGGGGGTCTCGGGACTAATTTTGACCACTTGGTATTCTTTAACGTGCACATCATTCGAAGTACACGAGCGTTTTTTTTGTATTTCAACCCCATCGAAAGGCGGCCTCCACGGTTGAGATCGAACGCGCGACCTCGAGTTCGGCAGTGCCGCGCGTTGGCCACGTGGGTAGCCGTGCGGTTGTGTGCGGCGCAGAATGAGAACCTTGAGGTACGGTCCCGAACGGAGTGTAGTACACTTTCATAGGACACGTTTTATTGGCTAGCTCTTACAAATTGCTCTTTGCATGAATCAGCAATTGACGCCTCTTCAGACAGTTGCAAGATGACACAGTTGCAACGCTAGCAGTTTGTTTTGCACAAAAGACACGTGATGAAAAAGCGCCGTTTTTTTTAATTACAGCGAAAGCTTCGAGGCTCGGTCGTGTATCCAGCTCATGTTGCGACCGACGTTAGGATTTATCAGGACGTTGATTGGTCGGGTATACTTGGTGTCTGTTTGCGTTCGCTTGCAGGTGGCTTATTTATTATTTTTTAGCCAACCGTCAGCCTTATTGTCCACACGGCTAGCCGTGGGGTCAAGTGCTTCGCCGTCCTCAAAGCGGCGAGGAGCCTAACACGTCGCGCAGACGAATAGGGATCAAAGGCACTCCGCGTACTGGTCAGTATGATAGAACTGTACACAGCTCAGATTGTAATAATGTCTGGTCGTCTGGGTTTCGAATGTCGTGTAATCCTATACAAAGCACCTTGTTGAAAGACGCACATAAGCGAATGGGTACACTCACGATGCAGACTGACCCCGGCTCCTCAGCGTACTTGAGCAGGCATCATACGAGAAGTGATGGCATTGCCGACTCAAGAGGTGTGTCGTCTAATGGGATAATCCTCCAGGGCATCGCCACTGGCCCCCGTTTATAGATTTCAGCTATATTAAACGATTCGTTCAACGATTTCAGCTGTATTAAAAAAGAAACATAAAAAGCGCTCTGCGAAGATATACTGCCAGCAAGATAAGCTCGGTCTGCAATGTCCCATTGCTTTCATGACACTTTGGCGAGAGGCATGGAGTGTAGGGGGAAAAACATTATGCCTAATTTTACATCACACTCTGTCGGCACTTGACATTTCTGCCGTACATATAGTGTTCAAGTGCGGCAGTACAGGCTTCGACACAAGTAGAGTACACCAAGAAAAGCGCGGAACGTTGGGGAGACAACAGTGCTTACAGGGAGCTATTCAAATATTGTGGGAATAAACAGGACACTAAGTAACATGCAACTAAGACCAATTAATGCTCACGGACCCTTGTAAAATGCAATTTACAGTTTCATGTTGAGGAAACATCTCGGTTTCTGTAATCAAATAAGTCAAACAGGTTGGTTGCAAGAAGAACATTTCAATTGAGTAAGAGAGGTTGGCGAGAGAAGCCTCAACCTGGAGCCAACGTATTAACAAGCATACATTTGTGAGGGCCATGACGAAAACAAGGGCGCTATAACGTAAAACTATTCCAAACTTTTCTATTCCAATTCTGCTATCAGCCCTCCGCGATTGGTCAAAAACTTTTTTCGACCACCCTCCACTTCACCTGTCTGTCACGCGACGTTACAAAAACCGCAATACCTCCCCATCTGATATGATGTGTGCACACTGATTATGCATGATTTGACAGAAAAAAGAAAAACAGTTATTTCTGATTCGACCCCTTTTCGCCATTAGCCCTCGGCTATTGGTGAAAAGTTTTCGGGCTGCAACCACTTCACCTGCCTGTCACGCGACGTCACAAAACCGCACGAACTCACCGCGTCAAAGTGACGTGTACGCGATAAAGATGCATTAATATGCCGAACAAAACTGAATTTTTTTCGGAATAGCCGCAGGCTGCCCCGTTCCGAAAGGAATAAAAGATAGCTGCCGCCGATCGCGGAGACGCTGGCTACTCGCACCTGCCGGAGAGCATGGGTGTATTTGCGTATAATAAAACTTCTTGCGTGACCGTGTAACGTTTTCAAGCACTTTGGGCACGTTTACTACCTCATTCTGCCAACTCTTCTTTGCTGAGGGTTAATTTTAGCGTCATTCTTAAGCTTCCGTTGCATGCCGCCGCGATTTTCGACCAGCCACCACAAGCTAAGTAAGGGAAAGCCGACCAATCGCAGACGCCAGCACCACCCTCTTCATCCGGTTATCGGTTTTCAGTGCAGTGGCTCGGCCCCATCGAATCCCTCTCCACTTGAGCGTTCTCCTCGCTTCTTGTGAGCCAATTAGATACAACACGCCGCTCAGTGTAGGCAATGTTATTCGTTTTTCAAGCAAACAAAAGGGACGTCCTATGAACGAGGAGAGCGTTTGATTGGTCTGTTCAGACAACCCTATGGGTGACCGCCCGGTGCTTGCGTCGGTGGTTACGCAAATTTGACGTCAGGAAATTGGAATAGAAACATATTGGAATAGTTTTACGTTATAGGGCCCCAAGTTCCCACCCTGAGGCTTCCCTTGCTCGTCCACTGTTGATTGGCTGAATGTTAAGCCAAACTTACTCGGAGTACGTTTCAAAAATCTTTTGGGAACACGCTGCTCAGGTTTGTGATCTGCTGTTTGAAGAGAAAGAAAAAACTTTTTAGTGATTTGTCATGTTTGAGAAGCGTGGAGTAGGCCGGTTGTGTGTATTTGCATTTTCTAGCTATCTTTTACGCTGCAGCGCTAGCCTAGTTATCGACTTCATGCAAACTGTACATGAGCGTTTTGTAGCTAACAAATGTAAAATAATGTGCATATCCAGATCTAATTCTAATCCTAGCACTTACCATCTTAAGAACGTTCTCTTAAATTTCATCATTTCATATATATATTTGGTGTACACATTCCAAATAATTTAAGTTGGACCATTAATATAAAGTAAATCAATAACAACGCTAGCCACATGCTCGGGTACTTATGACGCAACTTTTCCAAAGCACGGTCTACTTTAAATCTACAGCTTTACAAAACTCTAATACGCTCTAAATTTGAGCATTCATCTGAAATATGGAATCCCAGTAGCGTTAATCTTATTACTTCACTTTAACTAGTACAAAATAACTCTACTCGTTTCATTCTCTCTCATTATAACCGTACCGCGAGTATACCCTCAATGAAAACTAACGTAGTACTTATTCCCGTATCTAATCGCCGGAAAGTCACCCGTCTTTTGCTATTCAATAAAAGTTTCGATCACACCACACTTAGCGACGACTTCACACTGCGGCCTCAGTACATTTCAAACCACGTCGATCATTGCAGTAAGGTAGGAATTGATTCATGTTACACGAAGTCTTGCTTTCAATATTTCATCCCTCGTGCATCTCTGGAATGGAGCACCTATACCCTCACGTATGGTAGCCGTCACCAATAACGAACTTTTTGCAAAACATTATGTAACATTGTATAATCAGGAGAATCATTACGCTACCAGAACTCACTGTTTTTGTTTGTGTGTTTGCTTTACCCTACTACTTTGTAACCACTCCCCTCATTAATGCCATGCGGACTTGGGGTACTTTAAATAAAAAAAATAGAATAATAAACTGTAATGCGACTGCCAAGGTTTCAGTCAACATGAAGTATAATTTCCTCAAAATTGCATTGAGTGCTAGAATAGGAAACCGGTTAAGCTAAACTGGCTAACCTCCCTGCCTTTCCTTCTCCACTTTTTCCTTCCTTCCTTGAGGGTTCTAAAATTATTCGCATATTAATGCAAATAAATAACGCTGTGTGGAAGCATGTGATACTTTTTGGTAATGCTCGTCAAGCTGATTTACAAAGAGCAGATGACAGTTTCTGCATCAGTAAGTAGCAGCTTGCTACATTCTGTGTTGGTCGTCATGGCTATAATGACTAGAAAAGAAACGAGTTGGCACTCAACATGTTACTTTTCCGGTTGTCATAAAACGCCTTTAAATGGAAGTAAGCTTCTACGTAAAATTTTAGTGTTCCCGCTCGGTACGATATGAAACTGTATATTGCTGCTTTCCCGATAGGCCTCACACCACTCTATCTGGTAAATATGCAAACATTTCATGGCGACGCACATAGTTCAAGAGGTCCTGTTGTCATTATCGTGACCGCTGACCTCCTTGTGGCTTTGCGTGGGCAGCTTGCAGACCATTAATCTCTCTTTTGTCCGTCTGCCTGAAAAGAGAAATGATGAAGCCACGACAAACATGCAAGCAAAAAATGTTGAAACAAAAGCTAGCGAAATAAATGACAAATCACGGTTCTAGGTTAAGTATTCGGAAACATACTTTGTGAAGATTTTGGCCCAGGGGTAGCACATTCACTGTTGACCTGTACGTCCAGAGACAATAGAGTCCAAAGGGGGGAACAAATATGAGTAGCAGCTTGGAGGCTGTAGTCGAAAGAAAAAAAGAGAGCCTCAGTTACTATGGTGAAAGTGTGGGTAAGTTTGTGATTCATGCATGACTGAGAACAATGCATGCGCTCCATGACAGAAAAGCACAGACACACACAACATTGTTTTGAGTGTGCATTTATTTCAACGGTGTCCTTGTTTGGGCTGTGCTCAGTGAAGCCCCGATTAGATGAAATTTCTTGTGAGATACTAGATAACAAATACGGTAATCTTGTTGTGTGTGAAATGCAATTAATCCGACAGTATCAGCGGAAGTACATTTGAACAAACGTGCAGTGGACTTATCGCAGCGTATTATTTATGTAGGAACAGCCAAAACAATTTTTTATACTGTAGTTCGTGTTGGGCATTTGATCAACGTGGTAAAATACGAACACCTTCACTTGAATTGTCTTGGAAGAGCAATAACTTTATAATTATTATTTTCCACTTTTAAGAAATGACTACAGGAATCTGTTTGATCCGCCTCACACGCAAAGAAATTCAAAGTTGAAAATGCGAAGCAGTGCTTTTTTACTCAACGATGCACAGACCCAGAGGCTGCAAGGTTAATCCGCTTTCGTGGCTAGTCTCCAAACAGACTGTGCTCGGTTCTAGTGGTGAATTTTCACGCTATGGCTAGCACTTTCTTTTTAAAAGCAACACGTCATTACGTGGACAGGCGCGGCAGATCACTAACAGCGGAAGCCGTGCATGCAGTCGTTATGCCAGAGAAACGCCGCAGCTGATAAAATTCACCATTTTTAACCACGTTCCCTTGGTGGCGGCTATCGAATGTTAGACACATAAACTGACTGCGATATTATTTTTATCTAATTAAAATAAACATGCATACTGGTGCTCAAGGAAAACGACCACCCCGTTCGGAAACATTAACGACGTACAATTTTAATCGATAAACGACAATTACTGCAATCAATACTAGTGGGATGCTGCTTATCAAACGTCAGTGAGGTCTCAAGACCTTTATTCAAGTAAAAAAGCACATACTTTAATAACAGTAGTACAATGAAAACAACGGTCTACTTATTTTGTAACAGAATGACATGTGAACCATGCTTGTCGGTTATTATCTGTACATTTATATATCAAAGATTTAGCCCTGTTGAGCGCCCTTAGCAGAAAAAATACAAATTAGAGTATGCAACCACATTGCAGTAGCTCCACCTGAGTGCTTCGTGCTGGAAAGCGGATAGAAGGATGCATGAATGCTATGAGCGTCCCCTTTGGAACGGGGTGGCGGGTTGCACCACTAAGCTCTTAATATATTGCCTAAGGCCTTCCGTATGTTAAAAATTAAAAGAAAACAAGAAATGTGAAGGCTTCCCATAACCAAACTTTCTGAACCCCTGTTGTAAACTTTGCTTTTGTACGTCTCCATTTTTTGTCGTTTCCCTACTTTTCTTCCACCAATCTTCCGATCACCTCTTACTAAACTCTACTGCGGACATGTTTACTTTCCTTCTGCTCTCGTTGAACCCAAGGGCTCCAAGAACGCCAGGGGCGCCTAAATCGACCAGTGCGCAGATATCTTCACGTTCTAATAAAACCAGCTCCATCATTTCCGTAGCTTTATCGCAGAAAGCACGTGCTCCTTCTTCCTTCTTATATCTCGCTTTACAAGTGCGCGTTCTAAGGCATCCTGATCTCGCTTCACAAAGTAATGAGCTTGCCTTTGAGTTACCATCAATTCTTTCCTGATTTTGTTTTTCCCTCTTTAGTTACTCATAGCAGGTTTCTTTTCCATTGCCGCCACCCATGAGATTATCTCAGCCTCGGAGTTACCGCTTGACGATCTTTGTTGTCATGTTGCTCACCATACAGGCCGCATACTTGCTGGTAAGCTTCCTAGTTTTTTTTCTCCACTGCGAATCAATGTTTTTCCTCTACAAATACTTGAATACTCTCCCAGCCCATTTACTTTCTTCCACATTGCTCAGTCGTTCTTCATAATCAATTTTACCGTGAGCTCACTAAAGAAAAAATACTGGGCTAGAGCTTAACACCGTCCTCAAAGTATGCGCGAACATACTTAGACTGCAATGATTGTGACGTCTAAACAGAGGCGCATGCTCGTGTCACGTCACGGGCGACCATCTTGTGATTTCGCGTGCACTGTGACACACTCGCGTAGGCTCAACACTCACCGAGCTTTATGTTAGCTACCTCCAAAGTAGGTAAAGTTCGCCTATATAATGCTTTGTGAATGCTACTCCTAACGACAAATTACGCAGAAGCGACACAGAAGTGGAGCGCGGCTCTCAGGCCGTAATGAATGCTACAGTGGTTGCCGGAATGTTGCATTGCTTTCCGACAAGTTCTTATTTCTGTGTTTTGCCCTGTTTCTGCTGCGCGTGACGCAATAATTAGCACAATGACACCCCATGCGTTTCTTAGACGTAACTCTTACGCGATTAGAAGACCTTTTTTATTTGTTGTGCAGGTCGCAGAAGGGCGCCCTCACGGCGCTATCTAGGAACTTTTGACTTGCTGTGTCTTCCCACCTGAAACATGTTTTGTGATTGTGCAAAGCTAGACCGAATAAAATATATATTTCCCGTCCTTGCCTTCGTCCTGCGTACAATATTTGGTAGTTCAAGTTGTTCAACTGCAAGTTCAAGTGCAAGCTTGTTCAAGAATATAACAGCAAAGAACACACTCTGGGAGTTCTACTGAGAAAGGTTCACACTGTCCGGTCTGACCACAATGTCAAGTCCGTGTCGTGATGTCGGTATTACTGCGCGTTGTGTGTCTTTGTTGCTCGATTCTGCAAGGGAAGAGCACGTGCCCTTAGTTCTGTGCTCGTTACTCGGTGTACAAGCTGGGTACATGCCCCCATTGAAATGAAAAGCCCTACTAGTGAAATTCTGAAATAAAGAGACTCTTAAAGTAGGTTTACCGGTTCAATTGTGGTGAAACTTATGGTGGCATACAGTGGCTTCGTGAGCAAAGTAGTTATTCAGGCTATGTTTCAGAAAGAGCAGATGCAATAGTTCTCATGTGAAATATTTATATATTTTCGAAAAGTGTGCTGTGTACAAGCTACCAAACGTGGTATTTGAACGAAGATAAACAGTTGTTCTTCCAGCTTCTTCAATGTCGTCAAAGCGGTGAGCATATTTTTCATCATTATAAGGTGACGTAGAGCAGATTAATACACCGTGAAAAATGTGTTGTCTTGAGCTTAATCCTTCCTATCACAATCTGAGTGGCACGATATTTTTCTGACACTATTTATCTACTTTCCTTTTGTAGAGAAACGGTGCTGATAGGCTTAAGTACTACACATTGCATAAAAAAAATTGCAGTAAGTGTCTCAGGGTTGGCGGCCCGACAAAAAGATACATGAATTAGCTTACTTTTTTTTTCCGGGTTTGTACATTACAGACCTGATGCTTCTCCCTATGAAGGAATGTTTTTATTTTATATAATCTCTACAACAGCTACATTTACACAAAAGTTCGGCACGGTACCTCTGAATCTTCAATGTGGTAAACAGAAGGAAAAATAATGCTGCATTAGTCACTAATGACGTGCAAAGAGCAACTGAAAGCGTGCCCTAGCAGTAATTTATTCAAGCTCTGCCGAAAGGTTTCATTATACCAAAAGGGCTGTGCACAGATATTCGCAAAAAAAAAGAAAGCTCAAGAAGACGAGCACACAGAATTAGATTAAACTTTCCAGAGGATTCTAAAGAATAAATTTTTATTTAACCAAGTGATCATGCAGTAAAGGGCCGTTGACTTCGCCCTCACAAATGACCCAAGAATCTCTTATGCTTTTAAGAAAAGCCCATTGCCTTCCTATCATCGCTCCCTAAAACAGATTCCCTTTCTCTCCTCACAACGTTTCTTACAGGTACAACGCAATAAAGCAAAAAAAAGTAAAACTGTGCGGAGGGTACTCGACGAGAGCGCTTGCCGCTTACCACCGATCTGTCACGGGAAGTTTGCCACGAAGGGTGGTTAAGTAAAGGTAATTCCCAACGCATGCCTGTGGCTGCCAATCCATCACATCTTATCGGCACTGGCTGCCCAACTATATAGATGAGTTTTCTAGCTTAGTTATCCTGCAACTTCTTGGTAAATTTTGTGCGTGTACTTAACGATCGCCCACCTCTCGCACCGCTGCAACCTACCCTCCCCCTTTTTCACACACGCACACGCCCCTGATCCCAGAATTTTCGTAATCTTAAGAAAAAGGCTCAGCGCCAGTATCGCACGCATACTTCCCTAAGAACCGGTGAGTGTGGCTCGTCTCCATAACGTGATACCACGAGTGCTGTTTCTCTTTTGCATGTATTATAATTTATAAAAAAAACATCCTTGTATATTGCTGATTCGTTATCTGTAACCGAAGTTGATGGCTCGGTTGCTGCGCTTTTCTATGCGGTAGGTTTCCATTTTTCGATGCAAGAACTCTTTCTTTTTTTCCCCTTAAAATCAGTGCATCCTTTAATTCAAAGCCTTGAGGTGGTTAGCGTGATTAGAAGCCTAGCAAGAACGGTTGAAGTTAAAGAGTTCATGTCGGTTAGATTACAACGGCAAGTTACATCAATTTTTCTTTCCGAACCATTGCACTGCGGTGGGCGCATGCTTGGCAATGCGAAAATGTTGTTTATTCCCTACTCTTGGTTCGTTAATCGCGAGTACAGAAGCTGCTGGTATCGTTCCTATAGCCTAAAGCAGTGTAAAGCAGTGTGCACTGATAAATTAATTTAGTACCTATAAAGTACTTAGTACCTATATTCACAGCGTTCATTTCTTTTTCATTGCAGTAGTGTAATGAAAAGTGAGAAACTTGCGGTGTTCCCCTGATTTCGTCCAGCCAAAAACCACTGTGAACAGATCGAATGAAGACGGCATGATGACAGCATGATTACGACGGCATGATGGTGATGGTATGTGACGACGACGGTACGTCGACCCTCTAACGACCACGACTGCGTTATTCCAAAAGGCCTCTCGATTGCGGGATGATGATGACGAGGGAATGACGATGATGGAACGATGACAATCCAATCATGACGTCGACATGATGATTACGGCGTGATGATGGCGCCGTGATGACGACGAAATGACAACACCGCGATGACGGCAAAGTGAAGATGGTGGAATAATGACGACTGTACGACAACGTAGGAATGAACTCAGCGGAATGAAATCGTGGAAATGACGACGATGGAATGGGGACGACGGCGTGTTTGTGTTAGAGACCATGTCCGCGATTACGGGCGTCGCCTGCCTCCCAGGGCCGCTTCGGTTCTCGCTATACCCGATATTTGTTTGGACAATGTCCGGCACCCACCAATCGCGCAAGACAGCATGCAGCAGGCAGCCAGCAGCTCCGGAAATGTGGAGCGAAGAGGCAAGGAAAGCTTCGCTTTGAAGGGAAAAGTCAGATAACTGCGTAATAGCTGGTCACTGATCTACATGTGTTTAATAATTAAGAGAAACATTTCATCGCTGTCCCGAATTACATTGTAATGACGAATAATTTAGCTAGCGTTCTCCTACATGGGACACTTTGTCTACAAAGGCACGTAAGTATTTCTAAAATCCTCTCGGATCGCAAATGAGCTGTTGGCGCCTTGTACTTGCTGTTCTCGCCACTGTATTCAACCTTGCAGCGCCGCTTTTTAAACACAGGTGTATTATTCTAAGTAGCCCCAATGCAAGCCTTGATCACTGTTAGCCGGGTTTGCTAGTATCATGACAGCGTACTTCCTGCTCTTATTCTTACTTTTCTTATTTTCCGTGCGTTGACTTGGGTTTCTCGGCCTATATATTTCGTCCCTGTATAATAAGTTTCAAGCAAGCTCCCATATCATCCGTTCCATTAATAGTATTTCTTGCGATTTGCGCGCTACTCACTATATTATGCATTTTATGCGCGGACCGCTGGCGTGCGTGTCTCCCTCAACGTCTAAGATGTGAGCGTCGTGCTTGGATCTCGCGTCCCAGGAATGAAAATTACATTTACTATGGAAGAAGTTGACGCTTCTTTGGCTGCTTCTCGACGTTCATTTTCGCCAGGACCCGACGGCATCACCTATGCTGCTCTAGCCCATCTTGGACAAGAGGCCAGGCAAGAGCTGTTGCATTACCACAACCACTCATGGCATGGCATGGCATGGCATGGCATGGTTCCTCAGCAATGGAAGATAAGTCGGTTTGTATCACTACTCAAACCCGAAAAGTCGCCTTTCGACCTGACATCATATCGCGCTCTTGCCCTGGCAAGTTGCATAAGGAAAGTACTGGAAAAGATCATCCTTAAGTGCCTGGAATGGTATTTCGAACGGCACAATGGGTACCCTGATTCCATGACAGGCTTTCGGTGAGGCAGGTCATCAATATACGATGTTATCGATCTCACAACGTTCATACAGAAACAAAAATGCCTCAAACGCGTATCATTGGTGCTCTTTCTTGATGTAAAGGGGCATACAATAATGTCGCACATGAAGCGATCCTCGAGTCATTGGAGGCTGCTGGAATCGGTGGCCGAACATTTCAGTGGATCCGCGACTATTTCACGAGAAGGTAATTCCTTGTGCGTCCCACAACATGGCCTAGTGAGTCCTATTCTATTTAATCCTACTATGGTTGGTCTCGCTGAAATGTTACCCAAGTCAATTACCCTATCAACGTACGCTGACAATATTTGTCCTTAGTCTTTTGCGGTAACTAGTCTTAAAGTGCTCACAAGAATTCAGCGGACAGCCACCCTAACTTGTTCGTATCTCCACAAAGAAGGCCTTAGTGTGTACATCGAAAAATGCGCGTTAATGCTGTCTACGCTCAAACCTATGACACCGTACCCGGTTCATCTCACTGGCCAGGCTATCACATACCAGATTTTCCATTGCTCTTTAGGTGTAATTATTGACAGGGCCTTTCATAGACCTTCACTGCATCTACCTGAAGCGGATACTAATTTAGATTGCGCATATAATGAAGTTCCTGCACAGAAAAACCTGGGGCACGTCGGTACGGTGCAGGCTGCAACTGTACAAGACACTGTTTCTGGGCTTTTTATGGTGCAGCTTGTCGGTTTTGGCGAACACATGCCAAAAAATTATTCTGTGCATCGAAAGTTTGCGAGGCTAGGCTCCGCAAACGTGACCTGGACTACGACGATGCCCCTCGACTCACGCAACAATCATGGTCGCTTGAGAGTACTTGATTCCAACATACATCATAGTTTACGACCTCAAAGTACACACTCGACATCTGTGCCGCGTACCCAGTCACTACGTTGCTGCTTTGCCGGCGCAAAGACTTCAAGCCACATTTTCTAAACTTGTTGCGACACATCAAGGTTTTTTTTTCATTGGGCTTTACGCCAACAGCAAGGCCACTGTTACCCCTGTGGTGCCTACGACAGCCACATGTACGCCTCACGATTCCGGTGATTACGAAGAAGACCCGTCATCCCACAGTGGCTCTGCGACAATTGACATTGTCATTACTGAACAGCTCATATGAACAAAGAAAGCACATGTACACCGATGGATCTGTCTCAGCCCCCAGCTCTAGAGGCGCTGTTTCACGGCACAAGTCACAATTAAGTTCAATGTGTTCCACATAATGACTTCTACGGCAACAGAACTTGCCGCCCTACGTGTCGCTGTTAAGTGCATCAAAAAAGCAAAATCGTCGTTTTTTGTGACTCCAAGCCAGCCCTACAGACTATGCAGTCAGCCTTATGACGCAATACGCAAGAACAGCAGGTGTTTGAGGCTAGAGAGGTTCTCCATCAAGTCCTCGGAAGTGCACATGACATCATCTTGCAATGGCTTCCGGGGCACTGTGGCATCATCCGTAATGCCCTTGCTCATGATACTGCTACATCAACCCATAAAAAAACCCTGACAGTTCCTATACCCTTATCAAGAAGAACGCTGCGAGGGGTCGTCGTTTACTTGCTGAAACCACGACTGAAACTTCGTGGAACACCCTGATTTTCTCAAACCGCCATCTCCACCTACTGGATCCTAGCGGCCCGAGGAGGAGGAGGATCCTACTGGATCCTTCTCCTCCTCCTTGGGCTGCTCACACTTTACTTCTATAAAATAAAAATTAGAGCAGAGGACATATAGAATTTGCGGAAGCGGCAGCTCAGCATTCGCTTTGCCCCTCTTTAGAACGCGAAAAGTTTATATTGTTTCATGGCAGAACTAAACGTGGCCCAGAGTGGAAACCTCAATCGTAATGGAGGGCATGCTATGGGTAATGTGCAGACAAAGATTAAATTGTGTTTAATCATTGGGGGCTTTGTAGAAAATAGGTAATGTAAGCGGTCGAGAGAGTTATACACCTCCTTTACGCAGTGCCTAGAATATTTGTTCTGTTTCCTATACCATGCGTTCCAGTTCATGATAGCTAAGCTATTATCAGAAAAAAAAGTAAGCTGAACGAGGACACATGACGCTAGTTGCAATGGTAAAACTTACGCTGTTCATTCGTCACATTTCTGACGACCGAACAACATAGTCTTATAACCATATGTTCACCGTGTTCCTTTCTTCATATTTTTTTGCACAACAGCTTCACTAACATTCGCTGGGACTCCCTATAGAGAGATCAATGTGACGGTGACTTTTTTGAGATGTGGGTGATGTGTGGGCAAAGTAAAAAAGAAAGAAAGAATACTAAGAGGTAGAATGTTTTGGTCAAGTGTGCTCATGTGCGGCGAGATGAACGCACCTAGCGTTTGGAAAAGTTGTGCCATAGGCCAGGTTTTCTTTATAGAAACGCGGAAACATCGACGACGTCGAACTCTCTTCTATCATATTGTGCTCGACTGCGCTGCCAAAAAAAAAGCAACATTTGGTTGGACTGCAGAATTGGTTGATAATATTTATGTGCACCCGAACGGCTGAAGGACCCGTTGCTCCGTTTGAAGAAAAATCAATCAGCCAGTTCCTTTCTCAACTTAGAAGCTTCACGACTCAAGTGCTTTTCGATCAGAGCCGGCGCAAAATTTTACCGCTGTCCAACTCTAGGCAACTAATGCTGCCTGGCGCCCACTGAACGGAGTTAATAATCGTAGCGTGGCCGACAGGACTTGGATTGATTGATGGTCGTCGTAATTGAAAGGACCCGGTGTTTTCGTACTGCTGAAGTCACTTGCGCCGCGAATAACAGCCCTAGAAATCGAAACACGGCGCCGTATTGATGCCAATAAATCGAAAGAGAAAGTTAAGTTTTTGAGACCGCAGTGGAGCTTCGAAATGTGCGAAAATATTAAATCGTTAGCAAAATACATTTGGAGTCACTGCCGCCTAGCTGGCCACCCGTTTCTCTTTCCTTTTTCCCCTCTAGAATAAGATAAATAAATAAACCAGATACGAAACAAGGCTCCTACGGACAGCGCAGAAATCAAAGGGCTGTCTTAGAATTCTATATTTTGCTTGCATTTTCGCGCTTTTCATAACTTCAAGCAGAGCTAAAATGGATTTTGCGTTCAGCTTCGAGCAAAATTTCACTTACCTGCCTCTGATTAAATGCTAATGCGCTGAAAATACAAGTGGGCATTTGTAGCCACGATTTCGTTACCCAAATTCATTTCCAAGTGAAGAAAATTACCATTTGTTCGTATTTTTCACTGTGACAGTATCTCAAGGATCAAAACAGCACGTTGCTCCATCCGTCCATCGTTTTCATTGCGCCGTCTTTATCCTCGTGTAGTGCTTTATCGAGTTGGGGCCCTATAACGTAAAACTATTCCAATATGTTTCTATTCCAATCTCCTGACGTCAAATTTGCGTAACCACCGACGCAAGCACCGGGCGGTCACCCACAGGGTTGTCTGAACAGACCAATCAAACGCTCTCCTCGTTCATAGGAGGTCGCTTTTGTTTGCTTGAAAAACGAATAACATTGCCTACACTGAGCGGCTTGTCGTATCTAATTGGCTGACAAGAGGCGAGTAGAACGCTCAAGTGGAGAGGGATTCGCTGGCGCAGAGCCAGTGCACTGAAAATCGGTAACCGGATGAAGAGGGTGGTGCCGGCGTCTGCGATTGGTCCGCCTTCCCTTACTTAGCTTGTGGTGGCTGGTCGAAAATCGCGGCGGCATGCAACGGAAGCTTAAGAATGACGCTAAAACTGACCCTCAGCAAAGAAGAGTTGGCAGAATGAGGTGGTAAATGTGCCGAAAGTGCTCGAAAACGTTACACGGCCACACAAGATGTTTTATTATACGTAAATATACCCATGCTCTCCGGCAGGTGCGAGTAGCCAGCGTCTCAGCGATTGGCGGCAGCCATCTTTTATTCCTTTCGGAAGGGGTCAGCCTGCAGCTATTCCGAAGAAAATTCAGTTTTGTTCGGCATATTAATGCACCTTTATCGCGTACACGTCACTTTTACGCGGTGAGTTTGTGCGGTTTTGTGACGTCGCGTGTCAGGCAGGCGGAGTGGGTGCAGCCCGAAAACTTTTTACCAATAGCCGAGGGCAAATGGCGAAAAGGAGTCGAATAAGAAATAACTGTTTTTCTTTTTTCTGTCACATCATGCATAATCAGTGTGTACACATCATATCAGATGGGGAAGTATCGCGGTTTTCGTGACCTCGCGTGACAGACAGGTGAAGTGGGGGTGGTCGAAAAAGTTTTTGACCAATCGTAGAAGGCTGATAGTAGAATTGGAATAGAAAAGTTTGGAATAGTTTTACGTTATAGCGCCCCTAGATGCAACTCTTGCTATTGTGCCAGTGCGCAGTTGGGACTCGGACGCAGGAGCAACTGAGCTATCAAGGAGCTTTCACGCATCGCAGTTTGTGTCAAATTTTGTGCGTGGCGTAGACTTTGAGAGTGGGGGTGCTTGCGCATCTATTTTGGAGGCCACTGCAAGCCGTAGCTTATGAAGGCGACGTTGTGAGCATCGCAAAGAAGTCGAGATGATGGCGACGTTAACTGTGTGCGAGGCTTCAACGTTAAAGCTCCGCACAAGCTTTGATACGGCTCCGTTACAAGCGTGACTCCCAGGGAATTGTAGGTGTGCGATGCGGGAGTCGATCTCAAGGCGGCTTTCAGTTGGTTTGCTGGCTGGTCCGAAATGTTATGGCTAAATGCGCCACTGTGGATAGGCATTGAATCAGGCGGTAGTAGAGCACAAAAGAAGAAAATGAAGTAAAATAATTTTGTAAAACAGAGAACATAGTGCGCCAACCATTCTCAGCTTTCCTCTTGTACTAACGGCTCTTTATTGTCATCGACGTCAGTCCAGGCGTCACTAATGTCACGCCGCTGTCACCGTAACTGTGATCATCGCTATGTGGCATATGTCCACCGCGGTGGCTAAGCACGGGTTTGCGGGTTGAACGCCTCCTCATGCAGGCCGCATTTAATTGGGGCGAAATGCAGAAACACTCGCACAAAAGCCCAGGTGGCCAAAGTTATTCCAGGGTCATCCATTACGGCAAGCCGCATCGTCGTATCGCGATTTGGACACGTAAAGCTGCTATTTTTTATCATTTCTCTTTCTTTATGCTGTCTATATCGGTTTGGTCCGGCGCCTTTCATTTCATTTCGCTTTAACTTGTTTAACTTCTTATTTACCCTATTTAATTTCATTTTTACCTTTTGAGTTACATTTGACTTATCTTTGTTTCATTTCAATTAACCATAACAATTAGCATTTGACTTCTTCTATGCTCTCTTGAAGTTCAGTGTCTGACTGACAGTTCGTATGACTGTAACTAACAAAAATATCGACTGTCCTGGATACCCTGATCTCGCTTTCTTGGTTATCGTTGCTTTGATAGAAACGAGCAGGTCCCGTGCCGCCATGTCGGATCATGGCGTTTCGTTCTGAACAAAAAGTTAGCGGCAGACGTCGACATAAACTACTTCGTTCGTAAAACGAGCATGAAGGACGAGCGCGTACGCATTGACGTTAAAATTTTCTCCCTCCGATGCTGTCACATTCAGCCAGACACTCTTTATTGCGTCACTTTTCTGTGGTACGCCCACAGAAAACTGCCAGATGCTCCGGAAATCTATACGTCCAAGACTTTGGTGGTAGCAGTGAGCGACGTTGGACTAGTTGGTTTTGCGTGCTCTTCAAGAGCGAAACAGCGCTGGTGTTGTCGACTTCCATCACACTTCGTCTTTTCGCATTGTTTACCATTTCAAATCTTCGTAAGAGTTCTGTTGAAAGGGTATCGAAACCTACTTTCTTTGTAGATTACGAGTTTGCTTATTCTTTTTCCGAGCACTGTCGCGTAAGAATCTCATTTTTGCCAAGGGAAAGCAGTCCATTTCGGAAAGCAAGAAACGCAAACGGTAATCAACGAAGAAGAGCGACTTCAGGGACTTGGTCGTTGGTGCCATCTCTATATCAGCTCAACATTTCCACCAGACCTATTAAGGGCACCGCGGCCATCTCTTCCGTAGCCATGCACTACACGTGGATTGAAGCAGTGTCTCAAAGTTGTGTGTGATTCAATCTCATTGAAAGTGCTTACTTAAGGAAAGTGGCAGAGGTCGTTCATTTCTATTAATTGGATGCGGCATCCCTTGATCGCTAACTCCACCACCTTCTATACGAGAGACGTGCTTCATATATTTCAACTGGAACATATGCATTTGAGGCTCCCGGGAATTACACAGCATTTTGAAACATTTGCACTGCTGTACACGAGGTACTATGTTTAAGTCGAGAGTGCAGGTGGACTCAGCCATGTGCACTGAGGTTCAGGCCTACAATGCCTCGCATTATTATTTACGTCATTATTTGTGACATAGAAGTATAAGACTTGATGTCACATTAAATTAAATGATGCATACATAGATTTTTCATTCACAGACGACGCACTATTTGGACTTGAAACGTCCTTCAGTTCGATAACAGGGCCTGTCTTGCTAGAACCACATCTAAGAGAGAGAGAGAGAGAGAGAGAAAGAGCAAATGATAATTGAAAGGCAGGGAAGGTAACCACGACTGTAGGCTGGTTGGGTACCCCACACTGGGGAAAGGAAAAAGGGGAAGGAAATATTAAAAGAAGAGAAAGTCTACTAGAGATATCGATCAATCACTTAGCCCGGATCACAGACGGTGACTAAATCCGGTAGCTTTCAAATATCGCAGCAGCTATGTTATGGCCTTTCTTAGCGGCGATATGCGATCCCAAGATCATCTTCAAGGGGCAAGGTTTTTTATCTAACAGATTTAGAGCTGTGCCGAGTTCATGTCTGTTATTTTAAAATGATGTTAGCACACGTCTGTCAGCGATCGCTATTTGTGCTCGAATAACTTCGGGCACCACCGGTCTGCTGCTACTCTCTCTTTTTCGGTGCTCTGCAGCATGCGGCATTGCTCCTCCGCTGGCGCATAGTAGATGTAACGAAAACACGTTATACATGGGAGGTGCCGGAAGTAAGTTTCGTAATTTTTTTCTCAAGAGAAGATGGTACACCAGGTGAAACAATCAATCGCCATAAGAATCAACGCCTGTTGCTGGTTTAACGACGGAAAGAGCGCCAGCGGAGGAAGAATGACGCATACTGCAAAGCGCCGAAGACAGAGTAGCAGCATACCGGCGTGCCCGAAGTTATTCGAGCGCAAATAGCGATAGCTGACAGATGTGTGCTAACAATGTGGTCGACAATGGAACTGCGTGCTGTTATCCGGTATTAATAGGTACGTGGGACAAGTGTGTCCGTCATCCATGAACGCCTACAGATCGTGTATGGTGAAGAGGCCATGTCTCAGGCCTTGCATCGCAGGGCACATAGTTTTACCAGAGTGGTTTCGTTAGACTGATTGCACGTTACAACAAATCTCTCAGCGTCGGTAGCGACTATGTGAAAAAATAGGGAGAGGAGTATACACTCCGTTCCATGCATAGCAGTCAAAGCTGTGAGTCTAGAGATACTTCTTGCAGTGGCTTCGTTCACATTTGGATACAGTTCGATGTTTTAACAGAGGAGCTGTCTAAGCTTGAGTTCCAGTCGTGCCCGGCGACCACTCAAAACTCTTTCATACGTGGGCCAGTCCCGAGGAAAGTGCAATACTGCGCCGACCCGCGGCGGAGGGGAAGCAGGTGTTAAGCACTCCCCATATGTGGGCCTATCCCAAAGTTGGTGTAATGCCGTGCTTAACCACGGCGGAGGTGAAGCAGGCGTTAAGCACTCCCCATACATTGGCCGATATCGAGGCTGGTGCAATACCGGGCGGACACACGGCGGAAGAGCAGTTCGCCATTAAGGGACCCACACTCACCCCTTCGCTGGTCGTCCTTCTTCACATAGTGAAAGGGCACTGAATTTTTTTCACGTTTTCTTGTGCTGAAATGAGTCTCATGTAACCAGAGCAATTTTTTTTCACTGCAATTGTGCGCAACTGTTTTTTTTATACAGGCTCAGTATTGAATGAAACAAGTTTTAATACTTAGAAGGATTAAAACTTGCGGAGCGTAAACATACTGTCGTATACGGCTGCTAATGCGTTGTTTCAGATTATTTTTATTTTTGTCCTTATTTTCGGGTTTTTCTATTTGCAAACCGTCGCGAGGAGTCTCACGTGCATGCTTGCTCGAGCGAACGCTGTTGGTGCGTAGCAAACCATGGACGGAACGCCCAGCGAAGCATATATGGAATGCGCGGAGTGATAACTTTCCTTGACCGAACTTCTTGCGTAGCTTCCACAGCGTTGACTGGTATCTATGGAACGGAGCATAGTTCATGATGCCATGGTGTATTCATCATCATCATCATCATCAGCCTAGTTACGCCCACTGCAGGGCAAAGGCTTCTCCCATACTTCTCCAACTACCCTGGTCATGTACTAATTGTGGCCATGTTGTCCCTGCAAACGTCTTAATGTCATCCACCCACCTAACTTTCTGCCACCCCCTGCTACGCTTCCCTTCCCTTGGAATCCAGTCCGTAACCCTTAGTGACCATCGGTTATCTTCCCTCCTCATTACATGTCCGGCCCATGCCCATTTCTTTTTCTTGATTTCAACTAAGATGTCGTTTACCCGCGTTTGTTGCCTCACCCAATCTGCTCTTTTCTTATCCCTTCACGTTACACCCATCATTCTTCTTTCCATAGCTCGATGCGTTGTCCTCAATTTCAGCAGAACCCTTTTCATAAGCCTCCAGGTTTCTGCCCCATATGTGAGTACTGGTAACACACAGCTGTTATATACTTTCCTTTTGAGGGATAGTGACAACCTGCAGTTCATGATTTGAGAATGCCTGCCAAACGCACCCCAGCCCATTCTTATTCTTCTGGTTATTTCAGTCGCATGATCGGGATCCGGGGTCACTACCTGCCCTAAGTAGATGTATTCCCTTACCACTTCCAGTGCTTCGCTACCTATCGCAAACTGCTGTTCTCTTCCGAGACTGTTAAACATTACTTTAGTTTTCTGCAGATTAATTTTTAGACCTACTCTTCTGCTTTGCCTCTCCAGGTCAGTGAGCATGCATTGCAATTGGTCTCCTGAGTTACTAAGCAAGGCAATATCATCAGCGAATCGCAAGTTGCTAAGGGTATTCTCCATCAACTTTTATCCCCAATTCTTCCCACTCCAGGCCTCTGAATACCTCCTGTAAACATGCTGTGAATAGCATTGGAGAGATCGTATCTCCCTGTCTGACGCCTTTCTTTATAGGGATTTTGTCGCTTTCTTTGTGGAGGACTACGGTGGCTGTGGAGCCGCTATAAATATCTTCCAGTATTTTTACATATGGCTCATCTACACCCTGATTCCGTAATGCCTCCATGACTGCTGAGGTTTTGACTGAATCAAACGCTTTCACGTAATCAATGAAAGCTATATATAAGGGTTGGTTATATTCTGCACATTTCTCTATCACTTGATTGATAGTGTGAATATGGTCTATTGTTGAGTAGCCTTTACGGAATCCTGCCTGGTCCTTTGGTTGACAGAAGTCTAAGGTGTTCCTGATTCTATTTGCGAATACCTTAGTAAATATTTTGTAGGCAACGGACAGTAAGCTGATCGGTATATAATTTTTCAAGTCTTTGGCGTCCCCTTTCTTATGGATTAGGATTATGTTAGCGTTCTTCCAAGATTCCGGTACGCTCGAGGTTATGAGGCATTGCGTATACAGGGTGGCCAGTTTCTCTAGAACAATCTGACCACCATCCTTCAACAAATCTGCTGTTACCTGATCCTGCCCAGCCGCCTTCCCCCTTTGCATAGCTCCTAAGGCTTTCTTTACTTCTTCTGGCGTTACCTGTGGGATTTCGAATTCCTCTAGGCTATTCTCTCTTCCACTATCGTCGTGGGTGCCACTGGTACTGTATAAATCTCTATAGAACTCCTCAGCCACTTGAACTATCTCATCCATATTAGTAACGATATTGCCGGCTTTGTCTCTTAACGCACACATCTGATTCTTGCCTATTCCTAGTTTCTTCTTCACTGTTTTTAGGCTTCCTCCGTTCCTGAGAGCCTGTTCAATTCTATCCATATTATAGTTCCTGATGTCCGCTGTCTTACGCTTGTTGAATAACTTAGAAAGTTCTGCCAGTTCTATTCTAGCTGTAGGATTAGAGGCTGTCATAGATTGGCGTTTCTTGATCAGATCTTTCGTCTGCTGCGATAGCTTACTGGTTTCCTGTCTAACGGCGTTACCACCGACTTCTAGTGCGCATTCCTTAATGATGTCCATGAGATTGTCGTTCATTGCGTCAACACTAAGGTCGTCTTCCTGAGTTAAAGCCGAATACCTGTTCTGTAGCTTGATCCGGAATTCCTCTAGTTTCCCTCTTACCGCTAACTCATTGATTGGCTTCTTGTGTACCAGTTTCTTCCGTTCCCTCCTCAAGTCTAGGCTAATTCGAGTTCTTACCATCCTATGGTCACTGCAGTGTACCTTGCCGAGCACGTCTACATCTTGTATGATGCCAGGGTTCGCGCAGAGTATCAAGTCGATTTCATTTTTAGTCTCACCGTTCGGGCTCCTCCACGTCCACTTTCGACTAACCCGCTTGCGGAAAAAGGTATTCCTTATCCGCATATTAGTCTGTTCTGCAAACTCTACTAATAACTCTCCTCTGTTACTCCTAGAGCCTATGCCTTATTCCCCCACT
Organism: Dermacentor albipictus; assembly: GCF_038994185.2. Lineage (NCBI taxonomy): Eukaryota > Metazoa > Arthropoda > Arachnida > Ixodida > Ixodidae > Dermacentor > Dermacentor albipictus. The sequence goes on from NC_091821.1 coordinate 401,936,367, forward strand.
GACTTTTCTCCAGCCTGCTTCTTGCCTACCCTGGCATTGAAGTCGCCCATCAGTATAGTGTATTTTGTATGGTGTATTACTTCTCGGCAATAAATTTTCTGTGTCAAAATAAATGACGAAACTTACTTTGGGAACGTCCTTCGTACTATGGTCACTTATAAATTTGCAATCGTGTTACCCACGCGCCTTAATTTGGAATCGTTGTGCAGAGGAGAGGAACCTATTACACGATCACGCATGTATCGTGGGCACAGATAGCGCCGTTGTTGTGACATACATGACGCTTTCGGAGCTAAACACACTCTCTCGCTCACCGTTCAGAGGCATATATCTCGGCAGTATCCTTGTCGATTTGAGCAGCAGTTGTTTGCGTTTGAGAGATCTCACTCGGCCGTAATATGTATAATCCATCAAACTCGACTCTGCGAGGATCAAGAGTTTTAGGGCCTACAGGAGTGCAGTTTTTCACTGAAGTTTCAAGCACGCTTGGATATGGCGCCTCCGCGTTGGACACGTAGAGTTCAGGAACAGCGTGAAGCGATTCGGGCAGCAAGACGGGGATGCCAATTAGCGCCCGCCACCTTCGACCACGGCGGACCCGCTACGAATAGGGAGCGAGCACGATTGCAAGCTTAGATTGTAGGTCTGCCACTAGCTGTATCCTAAATTAAGCATGTAAGCATTCTTGTGCTTGAATAAATGTAACTTGCATACTTGCCACCTCCTGCGAATTTTATCGCGATAGCAATTATGTGGGCACGACAGGCAAATTTTCGCCGTCGGTGTCGGCGTTGCCGTGAGATTGTGAGATTTAGCATATGTTTAGGTATATGTATGCGATATATTGATGCGTTCCACTTACGCAAGGTTGATGCGGTACTAATCTACGGCCAACGTTGCTCAAACCTGGAATTACATTCTTGGCTGAACTATTCCTCGAAGTTTTTATAATAGGAAAGGTCATGAAACATAACAATCACAGCGCGTGGTTTTTATCTTAACTAGTCTGCGACTATTATAGAAATGCAAAACAGTGTTAAAGAGATGTAATTTAACTGGCGTGGCTGTATGGACAGCGTAGTGGAGCCTGTGCCCTGCAATTACTTGTCCTACACAGCGTGTTAAAAGTTTGCCACGGTGCCAGAAATTTTTGTGCACACGCGTGTACAGAGTTCGCATTAGTAGGGCCCTCATATAGCTAGACGACTGTCCCAGTAGTACAAGCGCAATAGCCCTTGTTATTGCTGTTACAGGTTCGCCACTTTTGGGCGAACTGCTTTTTTTCCCCGTAAAACTTACGAGTTTGGAGATGATTTCCGATTTTAGGAATGTTGCACGAAGTTTTTACCAAAAGTATCATGAACGATTCCACTCTGTGAAGGTGGATGACCAGCTAAGCTGTGTAGCACACGACAAATAGCTAACAGACAATTTTGAACCAAGGTACGAACACATCTATTGTCTGAGGTACCTGCATACATTAATTTTTTTATTAATTGGCGTTCATTCACGCTATACATTCTTTATACACATTCGTTATATACATTAGTGTTTTCATTTTGCCATATACTGAGGCAAAGAACTTGAGACCAACATCCCCACCGTACCGACTAGCAGTGGGCCAGTGCCGTCGGTGCCTTCGCCGAGGGAAGGGCATTATGAGAACGCTGGCATGATGAGCGCCATCGGAGCGAGCTGTGGAAGAAGATGACGGACGCGTGAGCAGGGGCACGAACCGTTGCTGATGATTATAGTTCTTGCCCGCACACATGAAAATTTCACGAAACCCTAGCCATAATCAGCTTCTCTGTAATATTGCTTTCGTGAAAAAGGTTCGCTAGTCCGTCTCGGAACATTTCGTTGGAAGTTCCTTCATTGTGAAAGGAGAAAAAAGCGGGGTACTAGGTTCCAGCAAGCTTGTACACAGAATTCATATTAACTGCGCAACAACCCGGGGACTAAGAAAGAACAGTCGGCAAAGGTGCCTGTCATATGTTAATTCGTAGTTACCGTGTTGTGGCTCATTTAATATGATTCAGTACCAACTCGCCCAGCTGTCAGTACTTCACTACTATAGCGGAGTCGCTGTGGCGTGAACCTTAAAAAGCGACCTTTCCTTGTCGTTACTTGCTGGGCCAAGTTTGTTGCAGCTTTTACGATACAATAAAACGCAATTTTTGTAACAAACTTTGTAGTGTATGTCACGCCGAAAAGGCGTCCGTTCAGGGTAAGCTTAAAACAAATTCGTGCTGTGCCAACCAACAGGTTGATATACCGGTCCCTCACCCTCGAAACAAGAGCCAACTTGCCGCAATTAGACGGGAGCGCAGCGTTCGATAGAAAATAATGAACCTTAGTTTCTTTTATGACATTCCAATGTGTTAGAACCATTGTGCTCTACGTTCTACAGTGAAATATCTGCGCACAGCGCACCAGGACCTGGCACGGTCCCGCCGCCATTGAACGCCTTCTGAAATCGAGAGAAAGCAAGCACCAGCTGTTGCTGGATGCTCCTGCAACGTTTGACTAAGGGCCCAGAGATCGCTGAAATCTAGTTATTTAAAATGTGGAAGAAAAGAGGGATGATGTGCTCCGTGGTGAAGTACAAGAACTGTGACAGAGACTTGAATGCGTTAGATTAGACTGTCGGCGAGTTTCATTTGCCTCAGCTGCACAAGGAGTGGCTTTCGTTTGCGTCCATTCGTCACGCACACTTTTCCGCAAGGCGTGCCCAAAAAAGCTAAGCCCCCAGCGCGTGACAACCAACTGGCGGCCATGAACGGCTACCAATTGCCGGCTATGACTTGCAGGCTAACACCACCTGCAGCAGCAATACAGTGCTACCGTTACCGTTGCACAAACTATCACAGAATGGTAACAATAAAAATTCAAACAGCGCATAAACTCGCCCAATCCGCTGCCCTTCTGCAGTATCACAGAATGTCTAGCGTCCATAAGCATGCAAGTCAGCGCTACGTCCTCCCCACACAAACGCGGCTGGCGTAACCGATCAACTTCACTCTCCATAGTAGCGAAGTCAAGTGCAGTAAAACAGACGGGGAGCGCAAGTATGCCTTCTGCGCCGGAAATCAAGACGTGAGAGATTGCTCGCCCACTTCCAACATTTTTGTCCGCGGGTATGCGCAAATAAATTTTTAACCTGCGCTGTAAGCCATCAGAAAACCATTCCCAATTTATCTGATTGGCGCTGGCGACAAGAGTGACGTGTTCGGATTCATATATTGGAACCAGCCACCGGGGTCGGAGCTGCTGCAGGCATTTTCTGCGCACGCACAGGCAGGTACTGCCGAGCTAAGTTGTTCCACATGCAGTTAACAACAACAAAAGGCGCACGGCCGTAACAGCCTTACAAATATACCACTGTAAAGACTACAAACATTTGTGCAAACATTTGCGAACAAATGCAAGCATTTCTTTTGTAATTTACATTTGTAATACATTTGTGAACTTGAGCTGGTAAGTTAAAAGAAATTCACGCACAACCTACACGATGACGGAGAACACAATGACAGGACAAGTGACCGAACAGGCGTCCGTCCTGTCGTTGTGTTCGTTGTCCACCTTTAGTTTTCACCATTAATTTCTTGAAATTTCGGCACACCAACTAGTCCAAACCAAAATTTTGTGTGGAGCTGGTAAGCTGGCACACTGTTAAAACTGCCTCTGAAGGGCTTTCGTTAAAGTCTTGTGTCGTTTACCCATTCAGTCATAACCGCACCGGCTTGTATAGCGGCTGAGCGAGCCGTATCTAAGGCCGCCGTGGGCGTTGCGAACAAGCGAGCAAACAACATTCAACGGCGGACGCTGCCACGCTATCAAGAACATGGCTGCGCTCTTGTCTGCCGTTCTGGAAACGGTCTATTTCTAGATCTTTATGCATAGTTTACTAGTGACTGCTGTAGAATGTCATTGTTGAGAGTGTCTGAACGGCCCTTAGCAATATACTCATATTATTGACAAACTGCCTATGCAGAACACTTTGGCCAATGAGATATTCTAGTGCCTTAGGTGTTTGTAAGATTTCAGCGTTGTACACGATAGAAAGTACTTTGCTTTGGTCTCAGTGGCTGGGCAATAAACAAATTTAAATAGATCATGCCGAAATGTTAGACAACAGTGGTGTCTTAGTGTGAGCAGTATGCTCTTTCGCCGCACTTTAGCCGATTAGAGAGCGCGGCAGCTTAAAAGCAGAACAGAGAGGAAGCGGGAAGCATTATAGCATTAACCTTTACACCCCCAAAATGTTCTTTTAGTGAGATCATTTTCTTCAGCGCCTGACTGTAAAGGAAGCTTAGCGCCGCAAGCCAGACTAAACCCGAGCATTCAGTTCTGGCGTTAACAAGCTCAGAGCGGAAGGAAGATATGAGAGAGCTCAACTCGATCAACTTCAAGCGGCTTCTCCAGTGCACGAAAACAAAAAAAGTTTTTCCTTATGGCTAGTAGTACCGCACGTAAGAATTTGAGGCCGCTTTTCTGACCTCAAGTTCCCACTTCCCGAGGCACAAATCCGGTTAAGAGTCCGGCACGGAGCGAATACGACTTCCGTGGCTCGCTTGAGCACACCTTACCTGCGAGGCCCTTATCACGCGTACTTGACCGTTCCAGGTATGTGGTTCCAATTTTCTTTTTCTGGGTGGCCCGGTGTTCTGAAAATTGTACCTCCCGAAAAGCAGTGCTTTGATTCCCTCTGTTTTTTTTTTCTGCGAGGAAGAAAGCCTTCTTTAAACCCCGTATCTATCGAGTTCAAAATCCAGTTAAAAAAACAAGTGTAGCAACTTGTAGCAACGACCTCAACATTTATGTTGCAACAGAGGAAAGGCAGGTACCATAGCTAGGTTGCCCCTGGTTTCGCTTCAAAAATGTGGCGAAGGGAACAGGAACCCAAGGGAAAAGGGTTAGAAAGGGATGCCCGTACCCCCATGACAGCGTTTATTGCGCTTTTCAAGGTCTTGAAACTATCTGCCGAAGGACTCCAACAGTTTCGTGAAATATATGGAACCTTCGTAAGCAGTGTTGCAGTTATCTTTTGCGAACACTTCGCTGATCAACCTGTCCTTCGCCCCTCAGGTTAGCCCTGGCGAAACAAATATATTATTTAAATGTATTGGCAGTCAAGGAGGGAGGGAAGTAAAACAAGAGGTGAAAGGCCGCGACGTTGACCATATTAAGCGCCTGGTTCACTACTCTGCACAGAGGGATGGGGTGGGGGACAGAAAAAATAAGAAAACAGGAGAAGACTAAAAAAAAAGCAAAACACCGCAATTCGCATATGCTCATTTGTTGTTCTCTGCCAGTAGTGTAGCATAAGCCACTGACCTTGTGCCAAGAAAATGTTTGGGCATGTGTTTGTATGGCGCACGTGCGTTGTTAGATATGGAGCTGTTTCCTGCGATTACTTCGAGTTCCCCAGACCACATCGGATTGCAGCACAGCTAATTGAGGAATGCAGAAGCAGGAAAGCACATTCCAGAGGAGCGGCCGAGCAAACAAGTTGAAGGCAACAAGTTCACGTGCCAACAAGTTCGTACGCCGCCGGGATTAGCAGGTGGGCCTCGGACAATGGAGCATGAGCAGCCCTCCCCTTCTCCTCGTTAGAAGTGCATTGCCAGTCTGCGAGGCAACACCGCAGAGAGCCGCCAGGTGTGACACCGCGACACGGGCGCCTACCATTGGCTGAAAGTGGCGTCATCGGAGCGGACTCTCCCATTGGTCAAACATGACGTGACTTACAGTGCTCGAAGGGTTTATAAGAAGCCTTCCAGAGAGACCTGAGCATTCTGGGACATGCCCTGATTCCCTGATTCACCTCTCTCGAACTTCTTGCCGCGGGCCGCAGCGTCCGAGTTGCTGCCGGTCCGTAATGTCTGTACGGCTGGTACTTGACGCTCACCTCTCTTGTAAATAATGTAGAATAAACCCTCCCAAGTTTGGGTTTTCATCCCGAAGTCCGTCCTTCAACCCCTACATCTGGTTGGCAGCGGTAGGATCGCCTCCGAATGCATCAGCTGGTGGCAGCGCTACGTATCAACCTTCGTCGAGAGAGATCCTAAGGAACCGGGAAGAGCGAAGAAGAGAGAGCCTTCGTCGAAAGAGGTCCGAAGAAACTGGGAGTAGCGAAGAAGGAGCGAGCCTTCGACCCAGGGAGTCCGGAGGAACCGGGAACAGCGGACAAATGAACCGGATGGCAGGGTGCTGCAACCGCAAGTGAGCGCGTGGTTTTTTTCCTTATGATTCGCCAGACTCAAATGTTGTGTGTTCATTTTGATAGTTCTGGGAATCGGGAGTTTGTTGCATTGTGTGTTTGCACAAATTAATTAAGGAAAACAGTTTTAACCACCTGTCGGGGCAGCTGCCATGGATCTTAGAAGGTTGACGAGGTTAGACTTGTTGTTGGTGTGCGACGATTTGGGAGTTGAGGCGGACGAACGGATGAAAACGCCAGCTATCATAAAGGCGATTAACGATAGTGGCAATGATGAGAAAAGCGTTGAGCTTGCTTGGGAGGTGATACAGGAGCCACGGGAGCGTGTACGTCGTGTACGTTTGCGAGAGCGTCGTGAACTTAGGAGTGAGCGTCAGCGTGAAGAACGCGAGAATGAACGGAAGCAGGAGCTTCAAGAACTTACTCTTAGGTGTCAGCGTCACGAACGTGAGAATGAACGCGAACGTGAGTATCAGGAACATAAGCTTGAGCGTGAGCAAAAGTATGAGAGAGAAAAGGCAGCACTGATCAAAGAGATACAGTATTGTGATCAGTTATTGGCACAGAGACAACGGCTGTCTGAGAATTCTGTACGTAGTACAGAGCGAAAGAAAGAGGCAGCATCGAGCGGATTTTCGCCAGAAGCCGACGAGAAGAGTAGTGCCTCTGAGATTAGCTGCAGATTCATAAGTAAAGGGAAAAGGCTAGCTGCTAACGATGCCTTAGTGGCAACAGAGGCCGTTAAAGGCCGTAGTGAGAGCGACGAGGTGCTGTGCCAACAGATGACTGTGGAGACAGCTAGGCCAGCTGCGAACAAATTGGCACAGTTACCGCGTGTGTGCGTCGCTGGTTATGTTAGCGAGGTTGCTAGCGAAGAAAAGGGTACTTCTGACCCGACAGAAGCGAGCACCCATGTAGAGCCAGATGTGCGTGCAGAAGTGAAGTGCGAGCTGAGCGGTGCAGTTGAGGGTAATTCTCAGGATTGCGAGCTGCGTAGCTCAAGAGAATACAACTGCATTGTTCAGGGATCGGTGCGGCTCTCCGCCAGTCTAGATAGCCTAGATAGGGATGATTCAGTTGTTAATCATTCGGACTGTGCGCGTGAGACAGCGATCGATACCGACGGGCTGTGTGCCGATGCACAGCGTGAGCTGGGCAATGTAGTAGAGGGCAGTTCGCAAGAGTGCGAGTTGTCTTACTCGAGTAAAGCCTGCTGCAATGTTCCAGAGTCGGTTGAGCTCTCCGCCAGTCGAGGCAGAGAGAGTGTTGATTTAAGTGAGAATCACTCAGACTGTGCGGGTAAGAGACCGATCCGGGCCGACGAAATGTGTACCGGCCAGCACGAGGCACGAGAAGGCGACATGAAGGCGAGTACAAAGAGAAAGCGCCGTAAAAAGAAGCGCGGTAAAGACCGAAAGTCGGTAATTAATGTAGCGCCGCCAAAAATGGCGAGAAACCCAAAAGGGCAGGGCGCGAGGAAGAAGGTGCGGTCGTCTAGGACGATGTTGACGCATCCAGAACGTTCGAGCATAGCCTATGGTTCGAGCCACCGGTCAAAGGGGGACCGCGAAGAATGTTCTGCACGGACGCGGACAGAGGGCACGAGGCTGTTAAACTCCTCGTCGTTCCGTAGTTCTTTTCATAGCTCAGCGTGCAGTTCGAAGAAACGCAAGGTGGCAGGACGAGACCAGGTGGGGAGTAGCGACGCGGTCAATCGAGTTTGTGTTGAAAGCGGGGCGCGAGGACGCAAATTGGCAGGAGACCGTAACGTCTTGGGGGAGCTGATAGTGAATCAGCCCTTTTGTTGTCTCTCGGCAGCCAGAGTAGCTTTCAAGCTGCGACCAGCTCGGGGACGGCTCAGAGTATGAGTCAGACATAAGCGTCTGGAAAGGGAGGCCAGGAGCGCTTCCGTAGAAATGAAGTGTTTTGTTTTTTTATTTTGAGCATCGGAAAGTTTTTCGCGATTTGAGACTAGGATTTCTTTCAATATGTAAACGTATGAGCTTTGTTTGTGTTTTCGTTCGAGAAGCTCGTGATTTGAAAGATGAGGTTTATGTAAACATGTAGTCTCGCGAGATGCTCATTAATAAGTAGATAGGCTTTTTTTGTGTGTGTGTAAGTAACCTGAGTGACAAGGTTATTGTTGAGAGGCCTATCGTAACGCGCGTGTGTGTTATTTAACCTTCTTTCTTTTTAAGCGTTTTTGAATTTTCTAAGGTTAAGCGCGTAGATTTTCAGTGAGTGCATGATTTGCACGGAGAAGCGTTCTTAGTTCCAGTTAGCGCGTGTCCTGTGTGGACGGAAGGAAGCAGATTTATGACTGGGTTGCTGGTGTGTGTTGAGGGCAGCCGTATTCTGACTTCTCTGATAAGTATGCGTGGAACGAGTTATTAAAAGACGCAACATTTTAAGGGTTCTGCGGAGTGTGTAAGTCCCGCGAGTTTAATTGTTCGTTTAAGTCACGTGTCCTAGAGGGACTAAAGGAAGAAACGTGAGTAAGCGTAATGAAGAGTTTGCCTATGACACAAGTATGCGTTCTGAATAGTGACCACAAGGCTAGTGCGCTTGTGATTACGTACTTGTGAGGTTGACCAGATTGTTCAGTGGCACCATTACGTGTGATAAGTACGCCACTGCCATAGATTGGAAACATGCTGTTCGTGTAGTTAGGCCACTTAAGTTATGTTCGGCTGTTTTCATTTGTTAGTTTGCATCGCCAACGACCCTTTTGTTTTGCAACAATAGTACTCTGGTCTTGTCGGCATTCGAGGAGAAATGGATAGCTGTTTGGAAGGGTGGTTGGAACTGTTTTGTCAAAATTGGGGAAATAAAAGATCAGGGTTGATTTTGACTCAGTAATAGCCTGGCGAGTCAGGGGTGAAGAGCCTGCGCTTACGCGTGGTGCAGCGCTGTGTTGTTTGGTTTGTTTGACGTATGTTCTCCAGGGCCCAGGATCCCGAGGGTTGTCAAACGAGGCTCGACCCCAGTACCCTGCAGCTTCTTTCAGCGTTCCTCATGGCCAGCGAATTGAGTTCACCGGCCATTCAGAACAACCGGGGCGAGGACGAGCTGTTAGATATGGAGCTGTTTCCTGCGATTACTTCGAGTTCCCCAAACCACTTCGAGTCGCAGCACAGCTAATTGAGGAATGCCGAAGCAGGAAAGCACATTCCAGAGGAGCGGCCGAGCAAACAAGTTTAAGGCAACAAGTTCACGTGCCAACAAGTTCGTGCGCCGCCGGGATTAGCAGGTGGGCCTCGGACAATGGAGCATGAGCAGCCCTCCCCTTCTCCTCGTTAGAAGTGCATTGCCAGTCTGCGAGGCAAGACCGCAGAGAGCCGCCAGGTGTGACACCGCGACACGGGCGCCTACCATTGGCTGAAAGTGGCGTCATCGGAGCGGACTCTCCCATTGGTCGAACATGACGTGACTTCCAGTGCTCGAAGGGTTTATAAGAAGCCTTCCAGAGATGCTGGGACATTCCCTGACTCCCTGATTCACCTCTCTCGAACTTCTTGCCGCGGGCCGCAGCGTCCGAGTTGCTGCCGGCCCGTAATGTCTGTACGAATGTTAATTGACGCTCACCTCCTTGTACATAATGTAGAATAAACCCTCCCAAGTTTTGTTTCCATCCCGGAGTCCGTCCTTCAACCCCTACATCTGGTGGCAGCGGTGGGATCGCCTCCGAATGCATCAGCTGGTGGCAGCGCTACGGATCAACCTTCGTCGAGAGAGATCCTAAGGAACCGGGAAGAGCGAAGAAGAGACAGCCTTCGTCGAAAGAGGCCCGAAGAAACTGGGAGTAGCGATGAAGGAGCGAGCCTTCGACCCATGGAGTCCGGAGGAACCGGGAACAGCGGACAAAGGAACCGGATGGCAGGGTGCTGCAACCGTAAGTGAGCGCGTGGTTTTTTTCCTTTTGATTCGCCAGACTCAAATGTTGTGTGTTCATTTTGATAGTTCTGGGAATCGGGAGTTTGATGCATTGTGTGTTTGCACAAATTAATAAGGAAAACAGTTTTAACCACCTGTCGGGGCAGCTGCCATGGATCTTAGAAGGTTGGCGAGGTTAGACTTGTTGTTGGTGTGCGACGATTTGGGAGTTGAGGCGGACGAACGGATGAAAACGCAAGCTATCATAAAGGCGATTCAAGATAGTGGCAATGATGACAAAAGCATTGAGCTTTCTTGGGAGGTGATACAGGAGCCACGGTAGCGTGTGCGTCGTGTACGTTTGCGAGAGCGTCGTGAACTTAGAAGTGAGCGTCAGCGTGAAGAACGCGAGAATGAACGGAAGCATGAGCTTCAAGAACTTACTCTTAGGTGTGAGCGTCACGGACGTGAGAATGAACGCGAACGTGAGCGAGAGGAAAAGTATGAGAGAGAGAAGGCAGCACTGATCAAAGAGATACAGTATTGTGATCAGTTATTGACACAGAGACAACGGCTGTCTGAGAATTCTGTACGTAGTACAGAGCGAAAGAATGAGGCAGCATCGAGCGGATTTTCGCCAGAAGCCGACGAGAAGAGTAGTGCCTGTGAGATTAGCTGCAGATTCATAAGTAAAGGGAAAAGGCTAGCTGCTAACGATGCCTTAGTGGCAATAGAGGCCGTTAAAGGCCAGAGTGAGAGCGACGAGGTGCTGTGCCAACAGATGACTGTGGAGACAGCTAGGCCAGCTGCGAACAAATTGGCACAGTTACCGCGTGTGTGCGTCGCTGGTAAGGTTAGCGAGGTTGCTAGCGAGGAAAAGGGTACTGTTGACGCGGCAGACGCGAGCACCCATGTAGAGCCAGATCTGCGTGCAGAAGTGAAGTGCGAGCTGAGCGATGCAGTTGAGGGTAATTCTCGGGATGGCGAGCTCCGTAGTCCACGAGAGAACAACTGCATTGTTCAGGGATCGGTGCTGCTCTCCGCCAGTCTAGATGGCCTAGATAGGGATGATTCAGTTGCTAATCATCCGGACTGTGCGCGTGAGACAGCGATCGATACCGACGGGCTGTGTGCCGATGCACAGCGTGAGCTGCGCAATGTAGTAGAGGGCAGTTCGCAAGAGTGCGAGTTGTCTAACTCGAGTAAAGCCTGGTGCATTGTTCCAGAGTCGGTTGAGCTGTCCGCCAGTCGAGGCAAAGTGAGAGTAGATTTAAATGTAAATCACTCAGACTGTGCGGGTAAGAGACCGATCCGGGCCGACGAAATGTGTACCGGCCAGCACGAGGCACGAGGCGACATGAAGTCGAGTGCAAAGAGAAAGCGCCGTAAAAAGAAGCGCGGTAAAGACCGAAAGACGGTAATTAATGTAGCGCCGCCAAAGATGGCGAGAACCCCAAATGGGCAGGGCGCGAGGAGAAGAAAGGTGCGGTCGTCACTGACGATGTTGACGCATCGAAAACGTTCAAGCCACCGGTCAAAGGGGGACCGCGAAGAATGTTCTGCACGGACGCGGACAAAGGGCACGAGGCAGTTAAACTCCTCGTCGTTCCGTAGTTCTTTTCACAGCTCAGCGTGCAGTTCGAAGAAACGCAAGGTGGCAGGACGAGACCAGGTGGGGAGTAGCGACGCGGTCAATCGAGTTTGTGTTGAAAGCGGGGCGCGAGGACGCAAATTGGCAGGAGACCGTAACGTCTTGGGGGAGCTGATAGTTAGTCAGCCCTTTTGTTGTTCCTCGGCAGCCAGAGTAGCTTTGAAACTTCGACCACCCCGGGTACGACTCAAAGTATGAGTCAGACGTAAGCGTTTGGAATGGGAGGCCAAGAGCGCTTCCGTAGAAATGAAGTGTTGTTTTTTATTTTTGAGCATCGGAAAGTTTTCGCGATTTGAGACTAGGATTTCTTTCAATGTGTAACGTATGAGCTTTGTTTATGTTTTCGTTTGAGAAGCTCGAAATTTGAAAGATGCGTTTTAAGTAAACATGTAGTCTCGCGAGATGCTCATTGATAAGTAGATAGGCTTTTTTTGTGTGTGTGTGAGTAACCTGAAGGTCAAGGTTATCGTCGAAAGGCCTATGGTAAAGGGCGTGTGTTATTTAACCTTCTTTCTTTTTAAGTGTTGAATTTTCTCAGGTTAAGCGCGTAGATTTTCAGTGAGTGCATGATTTGCACTGAGAAGCGGTCTTAATTCCATTAGCGCGTGTCCTGTGTGGACGGAAGGAAGCAGACTTTATGACTGGGTTGCTAGTGTGTGTGGAGGGCAGCCGTATTCTGACTTCTTTAGTGAACGTGCGTGGAAAGAGTTAGTAGAAGACGCATCATTTTAAGAGTTCTGCGGAGTGTGCAAGTCCCGCGAGTTTAATTGTTCGTTTACGTCACGTGTCTTGTAGGACTTTCAAGGAAGAAACGTGAGTAAGCGTAAGTGAAAAGTTTGCCTACAACGCAAGTACGCGTTTTGTTTAGTGACCACAAGGCTAGTGCGCTTGTGATTACGTACTTGTGAGGTTGACCAGATTGTTCAGTGGCACCATTACGTGCGATAAGTACGCCACTGCGATAGATTGGAAACATGCTGTTCGTGTAGTTAGGCCACTTAAGTTATGTTCGGCTGTTTTCATTTGTTGTTCGCATCGTCGGCGACCTTTTTGTTTTGCAACAACAATAGTGGTCTGGTCTTGTCGGCAATCGAGGAGAAATGGATAGCTGTTTGGAAGGGTGGTTGGAACTGCTTTGTCAAAATTGGGGAACTAAAAGATCAGGGTTGATTTTGACTCAGTAATAGCCTAGCGAGTCAGGGGTGAAGAGCCTGCGCTTACGCGTGGTGCAGCGCTGTGTTGTTTGGTTTGTTTGACGTATGTTCTCCAGGGCCCAGGATCCCGAGGGTTGTCAAACGAGGCTCGACCCCAGTACCCTGCAGCTTCTTTCAGCGTTCCTCATGGCCAGCGAATTGAGTTCACCGGCCTTTCAGAACAACCGGGGCGAGGACGAGCTGTTAGATATGGAGCTGTTTCCTGCGATTACTTCGAGTTCCCCAGACCACATCGGATTGCAGCACAGCTAATTGAGGAATGCAGAAGCAGGAAAGCACATTCCAGAGGAGCGGCCGAGCAAACAAGTTGAAGGCAAGAAGTTCACGTGCCAACAAGTTCGTACGCCGCCGGGATTAGCAGGTGGGCCTCGGACAATGGAGCATGAGCAGCCCTCCCTTTCTCCTCGTTAGAAGAAGTGCATTGCCAGTCTGCGAGGCAAGACCGCAGAGAGCCGCCAGGTGTGACACCGCGACACGGGCGCCTACCATTGGCTGAAAGTGGCGTCATCGGAGCGGACTCTCCCATTGGTCGAACATGACGTGACTTCCAGTGCTCGAAGGGTTTATAAGAAGCCTTCGAGAGAGACCTGAGGATTCTGGACGATTCCCTGACTCCCTGATTCACCTCTCTCGAACTTCTTGCCGCGGGCCGCAGCGTCCGCGTTGCTGCCGGCCCGTAATGACTGTACTACTGTTACATGACTCTCACCTCCTTGTAAATAATGTAGAATAAATCCTCTCAAGTTTTGGTTTTTCATCCCGAAGTCCCGTCCCCCAACCCCTACAGCGTGTGCACCCTAAAATTTTCGTAACAACATCTTGGGGGTGGAGCGTTATTTGCCTCTTCCGCTTATTTAGTCGCCATCCGAGTGACATCATGCCGTCATGGTGACGCCAATCAAGGCAGTTTCATCGTCATATTTCTAATGTTCTCATCACATCATCGTCAGACCATCGTCGTCATTTTGTCGTCATTTTGTCGTCATTTTTTCGTCATTCCGTTTCTGCCGTGCCATGGTCGTCATAAAGTCGTCCTCATGCCGTCATCGTCATTCCATCCCCATTCGTGGGACTCGCGTGCTCTAACGCAACACGTACTTACATGTCGAGCAGGGCGTTTCCCTATGAAAATGTGCCCAAATTCACTTTGTGCTCGACACTTGCAACTGGTCGCTAAACGAGAACAGTGTTCCACGAAAACAGCGACGACAGTCTCGTTTGAGCCGATTCCGGCAGCACGTTATTTTTTTTGTTTTATGTTTGCCTCAATGATTTGCATCGTTTTGTAAAGCTCTTTCAGTTAAGAGAAGTAACCGGTGTCGTCTACAGCCGCCAACGTTGCCTTGAACACAAATAATGTGTTTAAGTATTCATTTTCTCCTAACACGATTACCGATTGGAATGAGCTCCCTAATGAAGTGATGGCAGCTTCTAGTTTTGAAAATGCTATTGAGAGCCATATTCCTTGATTGTTTTGTTATTCATCTCTGTACATACGCTACTTTTCTTTGTTTTTTTTGCTAGTTAGTTACTTTGTTACTCACTTTGTTTTGTACTTTGTTAGTTTCTATTCCACTTTTGCGAATTTCAGTGGTTAAACTATGTTGTATTTAGTGATCTATTCTTTTGATGTTGCTGAATATGTTTCCATTGTTACCACCTGTATTTTAACCCCCCTACGATAATGCTGTACAGGCAATGTAGGTATACCGAATGAATGAATGAATGAATGAATGAATAAATAAATAAATAAATAAATAAATAAATAAATAAATAAAATGTAGCGACAGAGTGGGAGGGAGACAGAAATCAGTGAAGTTAAGCAACAATTAATTGCATTTTGCACGCTTCAGTCTTATGATGGTTCATAAAAGAATTCACGTGACAACAACAACAATATGAAAAATTACTTCAGATTACTCCACAGCTATTCCACACAAAGCATAATTATGAGCTTATATTTTAAATTATTTTAGGGTATACCTCGTTTCACTCAATTGCTAGAACAGAGCTTGGGGTGTTAAATTTATTAATTTATTTAAAATGCTTTCAGGGCCCAAGGGCACTACAGAAAGGAGTGGGGAAGAAATGGCAAGGCATGCACCAAACAAACAAAAAAATATTACAAGGTGTCTTGTAAAGCGATCTTGAACTTGTGGTCATCAGTTATGCTGGCGATTGTGGGGGGGAGGTGGTTCCATGCGACACTTGTTCTAGGAACAAAAGAATCATTACACAATTTTGTGCGACAAAAAGGTAGACCCACCTTGAAGCGATGATCGGTCCTTGAAGATATGTAATAAGGTTGATGAAAGAGAACGTCCTTCATCTCGTTGTTATAATGATTCGATTCGATTATTTTGCTTGCCGGCATCTTGTATTAATCACTTTTACGCAGTTTGATAGCCCACGGTAATTCACAGTAGTCGTTCCTAGCAGGTAGGAAGTTCTTAAATTTATCAAACGCATAATGTTTTCGCAGTCGTAAGCGTGTATACTGCCTAGTAGGCTGCATCAATGAAAAACTTCAGAGGCACTTAAACTGACCTTCTAACAGTTCTAAAAAGAACAAGCAAATGCAAACTTTGCATTCAATGAGGGTGCCTCGAAAGTGTAATGCAACATGTGGACTTCGAGATAAATGTGTCATTAGATGACTCCAGAATAATGCTGATCACAAGTCGTGTACTTACGTCTAGGCACAGGAATGTATTCTGATTCCGTGCTCAATTAAATGCAGGCGCCAACTCCAGAGAACCCCGACCTGATACTTGGGAACAGGGATTCATACTGAACAATTCTGGCGATATCTAGAACGTGAACAACCGGACAAGGAAGAAAGACAGCGCTGTACGTGCTAGACACGAACCAATTAGCAAAAAATAGGAAGCTTTCTTGAATTCTCTGGGTATTAACATAGGAGTGCATGGAGACTTTGGACTGCATGTGTGTAATTTGTCTTAATAGTTTTCGCACGTTCCTTTACACAAGTGGCTTCTTCGCGCTCAGGCGTGAATGTGTGGGTGAAATTTACAACAGTAATCTAAGGTTCTTGAGTAATTCTGTCCACTTCCTTCGCATGAAGCGTATCTGGAAGAACCTCTTAGGTGTTGACGTAGCACGTTGCGGACGAGAACAAAAGATGTAACAGCTGGGATAGATAGATAGATAGATAGATAGATAGATAGATAGATAGATAGATAGATAGATAGATAGATAGATAGATAGATAGATAGATAGATAGATAGATAGATCTAGAAAAAGAATGCCGATCGCATTGAAAGAAATCGATTTTTTTCATGAGAGCCTTGTTCAGAAATAGATCGTGGTTAGGCTGGTATTCTGCTAATGCAGTGCTAAACAAGCTTCCGCAACAGGGCGAGTAAAGTTTTGTGGCGTCCACCAGAAAGTCCGTCCCCGATGGCTCTTTGTTGTAACTCTGTGTTACAACTCTGTTTGTAAATAATTGCCCTGGTGGATGCTTGTTCGTGCAGGAACCCCAGCAGTCGGCGTTTCCAGCAGCATTACGTTCCAGTTCCTCTGGAGCACTTGTATAGGTTAACGCAGAGCACCATGCGCTAGATTCCGCCCATCGGAATCGTTATTTACTTCGAAAAAACGAGCAAAAAAGGAACTTTTCACAAAGACGGTGTCGCGGAGCTTTAGTCAATCTGCAGTGCAACTTTATCGAGTACTTCCGAGTTGCCGGATCACAGCTAAACAGCAAATACATCGCGTGGCCAGTAAAGGTAACCAGCAGTTCTGCTTAATTTAGAGAGCGCAGAATGTTGGCAGGAGGAGAAGGACGGCGGCGGGGGAGGGTTGCTGGGGGTCAGAATTGCTTTGAGCTATCATGGCTTTCGGAAATAGTGTATCTATTTAATAACGGTTACTTTAAATTGCTAGAAAAAATACCATCTGATAGCTCTGACACATTTACTATGAACAGCAGTTGTGAACTTCTTCGTTCATTCATTCGTCACGCTTTTGTTTGGGCATTACAGATGATCTTACAGTAAGTTATTTTGCAAGGTGTTTCATGCCGTGACAACGACTTCGCATTGAACGACTTATGTCGCAGAATCCGAGCGACAACGAAGGCGATGGTTCCCCTTTCTTCGGGCGGACTCTGAGGCTGAAGACGCTATAAACATGACGCACACCTCAAAGTGAGGGAAGTAGGCTAAGAATCTAACCGCATGAAAATGACTTTGTACTCAGCAAGCTAATTTATGTCGTGGGCTTATAGAACGGACGATCGTTAATATCCGAGCATGCGTTGGCCAATTAAAGTATTATTAGTGGTCAACGGTGACAGCTATATAAATCTTTCGGTGAGGAAAGAGAAGAGATATTTATTTCATGTAGCTTATGCTTTTTGTTAGAAATACCGTGGAGAAAAAAACAAAACAAAAAAACTGGTACATTGAAATATTTGCGTGGAGAGTACTTTGCCACTTTATCATATTAGTTAAATAATCGACTATACATTCTGACCTACCAGGACTTGCTATATGGTTCTTAGCAAAATTATTGCCAGAAAGTATACAAAAGTAAATGTATTAAACTTCGAATAATATCACCGCGAAACGCACATAAGCTGTTAAAAATTACGTATATTGTGTCTTTGTATATGAGGACGGGCCTCAGTCGTCATGGCCTTGCGTGCCGTTAACGAAATGGACACTTCCGGCATCCTTGACCGCAGGGAAATAAACAAAATTACCAAAGGTAATTCAGGTGCCAACGTTCTGTCAAATGTTTGGCAGTTTAAAGAGCGGTGACCCATCGTCTCTATAATATTGCACTAGCATAAGTGATCATTTCCGCTGCCAACGTACAACCTTACCTTTAGCAGAGTTTAACACTTGAAAATACAAAAGAAACAAAGCAGATGAATCTGTCTAAGCGCGGAACAAACCACTAGAAGTTTAGTTGCGCGCACCTCTGTCGTCGCAAGTATTGAAACAGGTATGTAAATGTTTCGCCAGCGGCAGTGGGATGGGTTTTCTTGTTTTCTTTTCTTTCCCGAATCCACATAGAAACAGCAGCTGCAGCCGGCAAGGCTGATGCCACGCACACACCGTTGACACCAGCTCGACGCAACCCTCGTCACAACATCTACGTCTCCGATCAATGACCTACATCAATATTGGAGGATTTCAGAAGCATGGGCTTGCATGACACTCTGGAAGATGGTGAAGCAATCTGTTTGCTGCTGCTTGCCTTTGAACATTGTGGCACCTCCTGGAATTTTTTTTGGTTATTATGCGAAGCATATTACGAGGGCTCAACACAGCTCCTCAGGCGCGGCGGTGACCATGAAATCACGTGACACCGTGACGTCACGACAGAGGAGAAGTGGCTTTGGCTCAACTCTTGCAAGACGGGCTGGGTGGGAATCGAACCAGGGTCTCCGGAGTGTGGGACGGAGACGCTACCACTGAGCCACGAGTACAACGCTTCAAAGCGGTACAAAAGCGCCTCTAGTGAATGCGGTGTTGCCTTAGAAACGCGCTGTTTCTAAGGCGTGCGTCTCTTGCTCAGGCGCACATTTCGTTGCCGCGCCGAACGCTGCTTTGCTCGACGCTCACCGCGTCCAATGCGGGGCGCGTAGTCGCTGCCCTGTAGCCCATTGTCTTACACCCCTTGGCGGGTCGACGGGAACGCTGTCGCGTTCCACTCTTGAAGGCGAAGAAGTAATGCATGAGTTGTTTCTTCGTCTAGCCGAACCAAATATAGCCAAGCAACAGCAGTTCACCAGGCTAAACAGTGGTTCAACAACTAAAATAAAGGCTAGTATGCTTCGCATCCTGGGCTTAACCTTACCTAAGCCACAGCCATTTTTTTTTTATTTAGGCGTGCTTTTTTTTTATGACACCAGCTGTGCGCTGAAGTGAACATGGCGCAGATCTCTATCATACACGCATTCGAGAATGAAGGCGTGGCATATTTATTTATATATTGCAGAGCCCCGCACGTTTGATGCTCCGTTGGTTTTTCGTCCCTTCTGAGCAGTCTGAAGGAAACTTTGCGTCGTTGGGAAAAGCCCACACCTTTAGGAATGTTATCCTTGCACGTATGTACGTATCAGGGATGTACTTTTAGCACGCATTGTAAGTTGGATTTATTTCATCATTTATTAGCAACGTCAAGAAAAATTCACCAAGTTGTGAAATGCCTCATGAGTTTTACTTATGTGCATATACAATTTGGATGTACTATTCGTTGTATGTGTTGTGAGTTGTATATGTTGTGGAGAAAAGGAAGAAAAGTTTGGAGCTCCTTGGCGAAATAGTAATCTTCGATTTGCGATGGGGCTCTGTATGAAGGATTGTCACACTTACTTTTTCTCTGGAACACGGCAGTGGACGTTCTGACAGAACGCTACATGTAAGTGGAGCGCTCACTTCACTGGTGACGAATTAGTCCGCGCACATTCGCCAGGTGTAGCTTAACCGACGCTAGAGCATCACAAGAGAGGGTAATAAAATGCTGTATAAGTACAAGCAGGAAAAATACAAAACGTACAAACTGCCTGACAGGAAGTCACTTATGCGCACGCCTAAAAATCTCGGCGATTGGACGGCAACAATAGCAAACCTGTTCAACTAGCCAGCTTTTCGAAGAAAGTTCGCACATTTGTATGCTTCAATAGGCTATTACATGTAATTTTGTAACCGTATGTTGCAGGTAGTTATAAGTACCTTGAGAATATCTATCTATCTATCTATCTATCTATCTATCTATCTATCTATCTATCTATCTATCTATCTATCTATCTATCTATCTATCTATCTATCTATCTATCTATCTATCTATCTATCTATCTATCTATCTATCTATCTATCTATCTATCTATCTATCTATCTATCTATCTATCTATCTATCTATCTATCTATCTGTCTGTCTGTCTGTCTGTCTGTCTGTCTGTCTGTCTGTCTGTCTGTCTATCTATCTATCTATCTATCTATCTATCTATCTATCTATCTATCTATCTATCTATCTATCTATCTATCTATCTATCTATCTATCTGTCTATCTGTCTGTCTGTCTGTCTGTCTGTCTGTCTGTCTGTCTGTCTGTCTGTCTGTCTGTCTGTCTGTCTATCTATCTATCTATCTATCTATCTATCTATCTATCTATCTATCTATCTATCTATCTATCTATCTATCTATCTATCTATCTGTGTGTCTGTCTGTCTGTCTGTCTATCTATCTGTGTGTCTGTCTGTGTGTCTGTGTGTCTATCTATCTATCTATCTATCTATCTATCTATCTATCTATCTATCTATCTATCTATCTATCTATCTATCTATCTATCTATCTATCTATCTATCTATCTATCTATCTATCTATCTATCTATCTATCTATCTATCTATCTATCTATCTATCTATCTATCTATCTATCTATCTATCTATCTATCTATCTATCTATCTATCTATCTATCTATCTATCTATCTATCTATCTATCTATCTATCTATCCTACACTACATGTGCCCTAACTTTGGACTTATCTTACTTCTCCCGGTAGCACGACGTTCGCGGCATTCTTTTCTGAAATCGACCCCAAACGTGTTTTATTGGAATATATTCTTTTCTTTTGATTTGCGGCTTGGTTTTGATTCTGCTTTCCTGTGACGGAGCGACATATTCAGAGATCGAAAAACGAAACTGCCCAACACGCTCGCTGCACCAGATGACTTAGCGCTGGTTCTGCCGATTTGGGAACGGACCATAAATGGGAGTTCCACAATGCGTCACGACTTTGCTACATTCTTTCGAGCTGTATTGAAGTTCTCAGGCATTAAACCGCATACTTCAAGTTATAACCGAAACACCGTACCTACCAATGTATACCTCCGTAAGTAGGCAAACATGTACGAGAAATTCACGTGGTTGCTTAGTCGTCAGTACTCTTATGAAACACTGTAATGAGAGTGCTAGCCGAAGATCTCACTCGATTACTTTCACAGCGGATCGTACGCTCCCGTGCTTGTGAGTTAGACGTCATTCATACGACTGGAATACAGCACGCGCAGTTATAATTGAGGCACATTTTCAGCCCGTGGAATTGTTCAAAGGACTAATTTTATGAGTCATGTCCCCTATAAATTGCGGAAAAAAGAAGTGCGCACATGAGATAGAGGTGCGGTACTTACTGAACAGCACGCGGACACAAGAGGGGACGTGTTGGTGCTTGGTGCTTGGTGTTGGTGCAACATGCTTGGTGTTGTAGCAGATTTACATGAGTCCAGATGCACTTAACAGCACGAAGAACAGCTCAAGAAGGAGTGAGACGACGGCAAAATAAAGACATTAGAATAGAAAGATAACTGGCAGATACCTTTCTGCTTGCAGTAAACAGATCGAAGTGTGAAGAGCACGGCAGATAGAAGTGAGGGCGCACGTAAAACAGCAGCAGAAAATCAATCCTGCAAGAGCCAAGACGAAGACGGGAAGCCATCGGCGCGCGAAAAGAATATCAAAGTCAGCCAAGCATGGGGCTAGAACGAAATCAAGTAACACGTTACCGAGCCCTATGAAAGGTACGAGGTAGCATTAAAGAAAAAGTTCATGCAGCGAAAGCGGAGAACAAACACCGGCGAAGAGAAACGGCATAGGGAAGCGATTCGAAGTCACACAGAGATCGAACGCAGACGTGCGAACAAACGAGCTAGCAACGGGCCGATGTGGGACGATGAGATCCGCCCCATGATATACATGCTCGCCGAGTGCAGACACTCTGCAAGGCTGCTGAAAACAAAGACAACCATGAACAGAAAATTTCAATGGCTGTTATGTTTTGTTTTTTTAGTCCGTGAGGGAGATGCACCACCATTTGTTGAGGCAATGATAACGTTCAAACGTTAGTTTTTGCCTCTCCCTGTAATGACCGTTTAAATAGTAAGCTACGCAGCAGTGAGTGACGTTATAAAGCATGATAAAGCCAGCGACTGTAAACGTTTATGAAATGGCAGTGAGGGTGTGCAAAAGTTTGAGCGCAAGGTAAAACAAGAACGAAAAATAGCAGTATAGCTTGCCTGTATAGAAATGCATGCTCTTCATTATCTATTGGTTTCAGTTGGGCCCATATCGTTCAGCTGTTCTCTTCATTTGCCACGTTTGTTCTTTTTGTCATTAGTGATCTCCCTCGAGACCGGGCAACCCTTGTCACGATGATTGGCCACTCGACGTAATGCATGTTTAAGAAATATGTAAATTATGGCGAAACGAGTCCTTAGAAGTTATTTTTCTTGGCCGGTTAGTATATCGAGCCGCTTGATTTATTTGGATGTTCAAAGACAAATAGTTTCTGGTTTCTTTAACTTCTTGCCTCAATAGCAAGTGCAAAATTAGTCAATCTTGCCTTTGTTTTGTTAAGCTTGCTTAAATAACTCGCCTCCCACCTCCTAGATTACGCAGGTTGTGTCTAATTGCGATCTGTACCTCTGGAGCCAAGGGATGGGAGGGAAAAAAAGCAGCGCGGAAGGTGGAAGTGATAGGATTGGGAATGAAATTTAGAACTGCTTTTCCGTTCTGCACCATCTCCTTTCACTACCGTCTCTCGCTCTCCCTCCCATTTTTTTTTTCATTTTCGGCACCTTTGTCTCTAAGTAGTCTCGCTGGGGAACGCTAGTGGCAACTGTGAAGGAAGGCAGGAAGCCATTTTTTTTTCACGCAAAGAGCGCGGACACCAAAGCATGCCTTTCGCTATCCACTACGTATCGTTTTTCATCAGGAGTTAAATCACATAAAGCGCCTCGGCTAAGGCGGTGAGGCTCGGACCTGTCAAAGACTTCAACGAAAGGTCCTCGGGTAACGCAGCAATATCCCCGTAGTCTGCTTCCTTTCCCTATCGTATGTTCCTCTTTTATTCTAGGTATTTAGGCGTCGCCGCGCTTTGGACCTGGCTTGTATTCAGAATCGTCAACGAAATGACAGCTTTGAAGTTGTGGTTTGGTTGTGGAAGGGGCTTG
This sequence comes from Dermacentor albipictus, assembly GCF_038994185.2. NCBI lineage: Eukaryota > Metazoa > Arthropoda > Arachnida > Ixodida > Ixodidae > Dermacentor > Dermacentor albipictus. The sequence continues at coordinate 401,959,310 of NC_091821.1, forward strand.
AAGTTGAAGCTTGAAGTTGTGGAAGGGGAAATAAGGAATGCGTAAAGTTCAATTTAGAAATATTTGTTTATTTTTTCAAACAAGGTCGCAGATAATGAAACTGTTGCGAACTTGCTATAAAGTCCACGTTCCCATTTGAAACGCTATTGACGCTGCTATTCGATCGGCAACAGCACGCACAGCCGTGAATATGTATCGCTATCTATGTCCATGCTGCACTAAATACAGCACGGAAAGAAAAATAGGACCTAATTTGCGGTGCTATAACGGAAAGGTATTTCAAACTTTTATTTTCAATTACTGCAATCAGCCTTCCACGACTGGTCAAGAGATTTTCGGGCTAGGTCCAGTTCGCTTTTCGGTCAGGCGACGGTAATAAAACAGCGAAAGCTCCTCATCTGATTTGACGTGTACACACTGATTGCGCACAACTATACGGAATATAAGAAAGTAATTATTTCCTATTGTACGTTCTTTCACTGTCAGCGCCTCTCCAATTCGTCGAAACGTTTCGCGCTGCGTCCACTTCGCCTGTATTTCACGCGACGTCACAATACCACGAATGCGGACCACTTCGAAGACGCGTGTACGCATTAAAGACGCATTAATACGCGAAAAGAAAGTGTTTTTTTTTTCGGAATAGCTGGAGAATGCCATGTTTCGAAACAGATGAGTGCCCGCTGATCACTCTGGCCCTGGCTACTCGGAGCTGCCTGGAAGGATGGACTTATTTGCGTATAATAAACATTTTTGCGGGGCAGGATAACGTTGTTGAGCCCTTTCGGCAAGTACGCGAGATGTCTCTGCCAAATTTGCTTCGCAGAGGATTCATTTTAGTTGAATTTTTATCATTCCGTTGCATGCCGCCATGATTTCCTATCAGACACTGATAACTAAGCAAGAAGAAGGGGGCCAATCGCACATTTCGTCACCACCCTGCTCATAAGCTTATGTAATTGCACAGCGAAAGCTTGGCCCCACTGGCACTCTCTGCACTTCTGCGTGTTTTACGCCTCTGGTCAGCCAGTTAGACACGAGAAACCTGTCAAGTGACTTCCTGTAAATGAGGAGAGCGTTTCATTGGTCTGTTCAAACAAGGCTGCGAGTTGCAACCTTATGGTTGCCTCGGTGATTACGTAAATTTGGCATCGGGAGATTGGAATAGAAACAAATTGGAATAGTTCTACGTGACAGGCCTCCTGGTTAAAAGCACCAATTTAAACAGAGGAACGACCTTCCGGACGTGAATTTAGCGGCCGTTGAAGGGACTGACTCTGCCAAACTAAACAATCTTTTCTAACCGAAGAATCGTAGCTGAAAGCATATATATATATGCAGCAATATTTTTGTATTGAAATGAAAATACAAGATGTGCAGTCGCTTGATAATGGTGACGGCTACCCCTTTTCGCTTAGCAGAAACAACCTAAAAAAAATATGTGTACCTAGTAAGAAAATGAAGACAAACCACGTCATAAGGCTAGAAATACACAGCACACAGTCCTATACCACTCATATATATATATATATATATATATATATATATATATATATATATATATATATATATATATATATATATATATATATATATATATATATATATATATATATATATATATATATATATACGTATTCTTCTTATAGCGTGGGCTTTCTCCCAAAGTGGACGAATGCTCGTTAAAAAATGGAGGTCAGTGTCGAATTGTCATGTCTACATTACGTGAAACTGAGCTGCCCGTTGCAAATTTTTGGTTACGTAAAGCTATTCTTTTGCTGTAGGTCTGCATACTGTGCTTGACAGATATATATGCCAAAATAGATTGTTGTCTGAAATATCTTTTCGCGAATCCGCGACTTTCTCAATCTCAGCCTTCGAATTACTAAGTTATTACGAGTGCGTCTTCGTTGCCGCAGTCGATATGGCAGAGTTATGCCGATGCGTGTTCTCGTGGGAAGTCCACAGCCCGGTGATATGTAAGTGCAATTTCGAGCGGCGGACACATTGATGACACATGCTGTACGTTGCCCTCACGCATCACGAGCTCGAGTGTCACATTTGTTCTGCGTCACCGTAAACCGCGAAGCAGTTTATGCCGAAACAAAATTTTAACAACAAACGTTGCTCCGCTACATAGCCGCAAACATACCTACTGAAATATACACTTTCTTTGCACACGGTGCCCAAATAGTGGTCACTCGCCGAGGTGAGTGAGTGAGTGCGAACTTTACTAAGGTCCTGAGGAGGAAGAATTAAATCAGTCGGGAGGCTCCACCCAGGTTGGGGCCGGTAGACCGAGTCATTCGGCGACGGCCCGGACCCTCTGGACAGCCTTGAGCCGCGCGATGAGCTCTGTGCTTCTGAGCACTTAGTTCCTGGATGACTGGTCAGGAAAATCCGCGCCCGCATTGGCAGGGCGCATCGAGAGCACGTGTTCGAAATTGTATTCGTGGCCGCAGTGTGGGCATTCAGTAGAAAGGTCTGGATTTATCCTGTTTAGTGCCGTTGGTGTGATGTATCTTCTAGTCTGTACCTGTCTGTAAGTGATTGCCTGTGCTTTTTTGAGCTTTGGGGGAGGAGGACGAAAAAATTCTTCGTCCTAACCTATAACTTGAAGTGGTTTCGTGGTATGGACACGAGCGGGTCTTTGTTGTCTAGGTCCCTCCAGGCTGGGGTCGAAGCGAGGGGGCGGACCGCAGACGCGGAATGCTTCTGATGCATTACGACATGCATTCGGGCCCTCAGCGATACCTTATCCGCTTCAGTTGCTGAGCAATATACTCGCCAAGGTATATTGCTCAGCAATCGAAGTGTGAGATACACGGATCGCATGGTGGCCGGCGTTTTTTGCGTTACCGGTGAGCGCCGAGTTTTCGCTGAGGGCCCGATTGCATGTCAAAATGCATCACAAGCATTCTCGCTTTTATGTGATGCACAAATTTCTCAGGTGGGTGACTCCGGCGCCCTCCGGCGGCGTAAGATGTGTCACGTGGTCACGGGTTCCGAGTATCACGTTTCGATATCTCAGCGCTGTACAGATTGCATGTTTTTAATTGGAAGAGGGGAAGTGACACAAATGAGCGCCACTCTTAACCGTTACTAAAAACTCCACAAAGTAGATAGTTTACGAGTAAACACGACACTATGAACGTGTTGCAACGTGGTGTCGGGGTTTTGAAACGCTGCACGCAAAGCCTTTTGTTACAAGAATGCGCTTTGGAAGCCGGCCATTCTCCGCAGTATATCACACCACGCATTCACGAAGCGTGAAAGCAGGTACTACACTGCGCAGATGCTACTGGATACAACGACGCCGAGATACGTAGGTGCACATTGCAGCTGATTTCCTGTGGCGTTGGTCAATAATTTTACAACATTATTTCAGTTCTTGCGTGGCTATAGTTTATGAGAAGAACATTTATTGATTTCAGAACTAAACTCTTCGCGTCTCTCGTACGGTCGTACGCTCTTGTAAGGCCGGAAATATTGTAGGAGCCAGGAAGAAAAGTAATCAGGAATGTTCGACGCGCAATTAACGTCCTTCTCGACGTCGCGACATTGGTGTTCATGCTGATTGGTGTTCGTGCACTCGCGGAACATCTATTGTTATGCGGGTAGTTACTTTCGACGTATACTTGTGTACAATTTATACTTCCATTGTATACTGTATCAGTTCCAGAAATGGACGGTGGTTACCTCCGCATGCCTATTCCAGCTTTCTGTCCTTTTTTTTTTATTGATATGATATAAGAAGATGTTGGCGCACAGTTTAAGGCGCCGGCTACTCCTCATCTCTTGAGTGGTTCCGTCATACATCGTACAGGGTTCAATGTTACATATCAAATAGTCTTTTCACACAAGCATCAGGACTTATCAAGCAACGTTTCCACAAGAAGACTATGACGTAAGGAATACATGGTACATACAATATACAATGTAAATGTATCCACACTTATGTAGATGAAAGTCTCAAAAGTGCAAAAGATATTGCCACCTAATAGCACATTGTCTAGTCAGCAGGTGGTACATACATCGTGTTAATGCATTATCACATACAGTCACAACAGAACACTCAACATAACATAATTCACAAACAGATGGATATATACAGTGACAATGAAATGAAGGGAACAATGAAAGCGCTAATAACCTCCAGCAATGCCGCTGTCTTCAAGAAAAGTCTTTAGTGCTTTTAAAGCACTCTTCTGTAAGGCCGTTGTTGGTCAAGGGCCCAAACGTTTCCTTAAACTGAAAAGTCTGCGGTCTAATTTAATTAGCGCTGATTTAAGTCGGCTTCTTGGTGTGTCGTGATGTGGGCGCGAATTGCAGTTTTTTACTACGTAATTGTGGGGTTGTTGCATAGTTTCGAGTCACAACGTAATTCGCTGGTGCTTCTTGGGATGGTAGTTTTCTATCTGTGCTCTGACGGAACAAAGTCGACGAATTCTCGATGGCTCTAAGACTCAGCGGCAGCTTCTCGCAAGAGGCGCATGCAGAACCTTTTACGTACGTATAGGGCCCGTAACTCTGGCGCCATAGATTTATCATCTGTAGGTGAGGTGCAAGGTGTTTCACTGCGTTAGACGCGCGCGTATTTAGTTCACATGCGATCTTTACATATGCAGAGCTTCTGCGCATGTGGTACTAAAAGTTTCTCATGATGGGTCGCCTATGGTGTGTCCGAAACTTCTACTCATCATTGTTAGCATGCTAACTAAGCGCACTGCTGCTTCTCTTTGGAATAAACATCGGAAAGGTGTACCCACGAAAATCGGCGTCAGTAGAAACCGGCACTCGACTATTTCGGCCAGCAGCGAAGCCGCCCACAACGCATATTCGTGCTGGGCATTTTAGACACAACCAGTTGTTTATGCACATCTAATTAAACTCAGTAACTCCCACTTGCTGCCGTGGAGCGGACTTTAATAAATATAAAGAATAGCAGTGTTACCTCATTAGCCTAAATCCACCGGCACTTGCTTTGCGTGGGTATGATGCCATTGCATGTCTTCGTTAGAAATAAGCTTTGTCTCCCTGAGCGACGTATTTGTGTGGCGTAAAATGACGACTGCCTTTACATTTTTCATTCCAGCAAAACACCAGTCGTTATGCGCGACCGCCCAATTCACAGCTGGATAAGCGCATGCATGCTCATATGTGCCGCCTCCTGACTATTCTCTTGGAGACGACAGCTCCCAAAGATGCAGCAATAACTGCCAAACTCTATAACTAGTCCCTTTCGAAGCTATTCAATGAGCCTACATGTTCGCACGTTCGTGACTTCATGTTAGTGTGGGCGTGCTCGGCTGCGTGGGTGCGCATATTAATCTATGGCAATTTTGCAGACACCATTGGATTTTTCGAATGGTTGCTAGTCGTGCCCCGCTGAATGTGCTAATGTCGGGTGAGTATTGAACTACCTAATGCAAAGCTCGCCTTTACTAGGTATTCTCAACGGTATGGCAAATATGCAGAGAAGGAGATTATAAATAAGTTCACGGATGTGTTTCGTCACTAGGTGGACGCCTACTGACGAGGTATTTTCATTTATCAGGAATTTCATTGCTCAGCAGCAGCAAATAATATGGTGTAGCACTGCTGGCAGATTCTTACGTGGAACACATGGGCCACCCTATACGACAGCGAGTTTTACGCGTGCATTACAACCCTTATGGCTTGCTCGCATTGATTACGCGAGGAAAGTGGGTTAAGTGAGCAGTGATTCTTTCTAAAGAAGTCGTACTTTCGCCCGAAAAGCGAAGCATCGATTGGGATAGCAAATTAGTGCACAGTTAAACGAAGTGAGCATAGTAGTTTTGTCGGCCGTATAAGCTTGGAAACATTCATGTACTAACTGAATGAACAAGCATGGTGGTAGCACGCACAAACAAACATGAACACATCGCACTCGATGAGCGCGGACACTCGCTGTCAAAGCGCTGGTGTCAGCAATTGTCCTCTTCCACCTCCTTCTGTTAAAGATTGCCAACAGGATACCGTGTTCCCATGCTCGATTTCTGCCTTCCCTTCGAACTTATCTGGCTTTCTTTCTCGAAGGCCGCATTTGAGCTTGCCAAAATCGCAGTGCGCGCCAGAAGGCTGAGATGAAGATTTGTCTTATGATAAATTTTATTCTCGACTATGCGGTGATAACAAATGCTAGGATGAATAATACCAATGAGTGATGACGTAGAGAATAAAAAACATGAGAGGAAACATGTAAGCTAGCCCTCGTTTAGTAGCTGTTTGAGATGACAATAATACCTGATGCGATTTTTTTCTGCATTAACTAGTGCCCACGTGACAACATCTTTGCAGCATTCACGGCGTGCAGGATTTCGTGACTGTGCACGGCTTCGATATACAGGGAATCGCGCATACCACGCAGCGTGTCTACCACAGGAGAGATGGCGGCACAAGACGAGGATGGCCATCCTTTCCGAGCGCTCTACAACAACGTCTATATTTTCAGGCGCCCCGAAGACCTCGCGCGACAGGACGAGCGTCTTAAAGCGAGAATTGGGGAACGGGCCCCGCTATTCTCGGTTGCGCTTTCGTAAACGCGTCCCTCTGCAGAGGCGCCGTCGTGACTGCCGCTAAAAGTACAACTGCCAACCACCGACCGCCCACCACCCACCACCAATAACGGGCGAAATAAGCCAAGAATGTTCTAGGGTTTAAGAGTAAAGCTAGTATATTAAGCTAATTAATCCGATCTTTCCCAGAGAATACCAAGCTTCACGTCATTCCAATGAACCGTTTTCATGTAACGTGAATACTAAAAAATTGTAACACAAAGACCAACCTCAAATGTAAAGGCATTTTTTTTGCAGTCTAAAGGATAGCATAATCCTGTTCTGGTGGGGAAAAACCAAACACTCAAAGAACGTGAGTTAAAAATGTATCTCTTGATTGGGTCCACTTGTGACCAAAATGTCAATTCGCACTTCTACCAGGTGACAGGTTGCGGTGATGGTAAAAAACCTAATGCTGTCAAAGCTGTGAGTTACGAATCTAACTTTGTATGGAAAGAATTTGGGCTCAGGGAGGTAAGGAACAATTTAACCCGAACTGCAGAGCGCAAACACAGTCATCGTTCGTAGAATATTTTGCTGGTTCTTGATGCGCTCGCTGGCGAGCTGTCGGGCTACTTCTTCGGCGCACTGGAGGCATGGGCGGCAGCCTCGACATTGTTTTCGTCTGTGACATTCGGCGACATGAAGTGAATGATGCGTGACATTTACATCATATAGCACTAGGAGAAATCAATTTAGAAATTGGCAGCGTGTACAGCGAAAACGGTGAAGAATTTTTTGCCGAGTTCGCTTGTGTTTTCCAATTTTACAAAGCGAAAAGACCGAGCAAGAAAGTAAACAGAACTTAGTGAAAAGCGAATACGTGAAAAGAAGATTCAAGAAAGAAATTATGAAAATGCACGCGGGCGGGGCCACCAGCAACAATACCCGGCCTACAATTCTCACCGACACGCATCGTTTGATCCCAAGTTGCATTGTGCTCCGGTTTTTCAATATTGAGCAGGAAGTTATTTCAACTGATCCTTTGGAAACATCGGAGGGGACGCACGGAGCACACATTTTCTGATTTTTGATTCTGCGATAAGTCCTCGGACGTCGTGGGTCGGGTTTTTCTCCACTGTTGCTTCCTCTCCGTGAGCGCCTCCTTCGTGACTTCTTTTATAGCCTTAAGTGGGGCTCTACATAGAGTAAGCCAGCAGAACGAGGAAAAAACACAAACAAAACAACAAACGCACAATAAAAGTTTTTATAAATCCGACTTGCAAGGCTCGGAGAGATTGAGAGCGACGTGGAACCTACTCCGTCTGTGGAGAGCACTCTTGTTCGCAAAACGAAACTAGTGGAGGAGAAATTGTTCTCAGCTTAAACCCGGACCAAACTTACTTCGAGTTCGCGTTTTATACAGCTACATCCTGTCTGCGATTTAAACGCGGGTGACTTGGCCGTAGGTATGGCGTTAGGTTTCCCCGGCATTCGGGTTCGAGATTTTCAGTAATGCCACGTTTGTCAGTATATACGGTGGTTGCAGCTCGCTTCCGTTCAATGTTTCGTCGACGCTATTGCCTTCTCAGGGCAGCTATATCTCTTCGAAGTGACGTATGTTTAACAATGGACGACAATGGCTTGGAGAAAAACAATGGAAAGGCACGGGTAATGCCCTTTGTACGAAGCAAAAATGTGCCTGCGTTAGTCTTTGCAAGAGTGGCATGGCTGGCGTCAGATGTAGGTACGAAGCGAACGCGAGGGAGAGCACTCTACGGAACAGCGCTTCAAGAAAATAAAAATAAATCTACCTCTGTCTATATGCCACGCCACAGTTGAACGACTTTGTATTGGCGGAGCCGGTGGAGGTATTGTAAATATGTACAGGGCTGTGCAAATAGCACATTTTTTTACAGTTCGAGCAGAAGTTAGAGAAAATAAAGGCCCCTTGTGACAGCGCTGGTCAGTTTCTACGGGTGCATTCCTGGAACATTCGCAAGTTATTTGCATATGAAAAGAATGGCCAGGTGGCAAATAAATATTCATTATTCAACCTGTAAGCATTATTTTAAGGCACGAGTTGCAATTATAAAATTGAACCCGACCAGACTTGGTCAAGTTTGCTTAACAGAAGACTATATAGCGTCAAAATGTGCTAGCAAATACACTGACGTTCCAATTGACAGTTTTACAGAAGCGTGCTTGAAGCAGTTCGGGATGATCTTAACTGAATGCCAATGCATTCTTTTGCATTTTTTTGGGAGACATATCTAAATAAAAAAGAGAATGGCGCTAGTTTCAGGATTCCTGCTAAGCAGGCATCGATTCGCCACTGGCGGCATTCAATATTGAATTTGTAACACGAGTCCTAAAAATGAATAGAACGGGTTAATTAGCGTTGTTTTCTTGTTTAGACATCTGCGCATTGCAATGTGGCGTTCGAGTAAGATCTGCTTGTCCAGCTTATGCACGTGAACACACCACATTGCTCTATATGCTCCATGTGTTAAACAATTCTTCAAAGAAGGTACCTGGCATACACTAACATCTAAATCCCCGGCGATTAAATGAGTGACACGCTACGACGATTACATATGCGAGGTGTTGACGGGGAGCACCAGGGACCCGGATTTTACTATCTCCCATTGCCACTTCCACGCTCTGTAATCACACGAAAGCAGAGCGCTTTGCGGACACCGAACACCCCCCATGAACATGCTGACGTGAAACCACGAGCGTATGCACCGCTCCAAGGGCCAAACGTAAAGTGTGTACTGTGCCTTCCGCGGCGAATTACTTTGCTTTATTACGCTATTCAGTAATATTTTATCTGTCTGATTATGTGCATGAACTGTTTGTGACGCTTCGAAACGCGCCATGGCTATTTGCGGTTGATTTGCATGTGCACTTTAGCATGAGGCTGCCTCCATTCAGCAGTAAAGAAAAAACGAAAAAATGCAAGCTTTTGCTTCTACGACGCTTTTTCGATTTACACACACTATCAGACCTGCATCGGCCCTTGAACGCTGCCCATATTGGCTGCACAGTATATATATATATATAAAAAGGCACTTCTAAATAGTATAGGGTCAAGCGTATCATCTAAATTTTGACACTTCATAGCTGCTGGTATTGATAACAAGATAGCTTCATTTTTCAGGCACTGGTGACGAAGTTCGAATTGGTGGCAAATCGTACCCAACCAAATGAAGAAACAGGCGTGGTACTTCCTCACCAACAAATATACCGTCATTCTGACGCCATGTTCCCTTATAACCTGCCCTAGTAAACCAAGCCATTTTGAACCCATCAGGTTGTCACTCTTGATATGGGGCTCTATAACATAAAACCATTCCCACGTGTTTTTATTCCAATCACCTGACGTAAAATGTAGGTAGCCGCCGACACAAGCGCAGGGCAATGACCCGCAACGTTGCCTAAATAGCCCAACCAAACGTTCTCCTCGTTTATAAGAAGTCACTTTTGTTTCTTTCAAAGCGAATAAGATTGCCTACATTGAGCTGTTTTTCTTATCTAATTGGCTGACAAGAGGCGAGGAGCATGCTCAAGTAGAGAGGGTTTCGATGGGGCTGAGCTAGTCTAGTGAAAAATAGATAACCGGATGAAGAGGGAGGGGTAGGCGTCTGCGATTGGCCCGCTAAGTAAGGGTGCTTAGCTTGTGTTAGCTTGTCTAAAATCATGGCGGCGTGCAACGGACAGTTAAAAATGCCGCTAAAACGGATCCTCAGCAAAACATACTTGGCGGAGCGATGTCACACACGTGCCGAAAGGGCTCGACAACGTTTACGGCCACGCAAAAAGGTTTGTTATACGCAAATAAACCCATGCTCGCTGGCAGGCCAGAATAGGCAGTGCCTGAGTGATCGGCGGGCAGCCATCTTCTATTCCTTTCTGAACAAGGTGGTCTCCGGCTATTCAGAAAAAAATTCAGTTCTGTTCAGCATATTAATGCATCTTTAGCGCCTGCACGTCACTTTGATGTGGTGAGATGTCGCGGTTTTGTGACTTTGCATGACAATCAGATCAAATAGCTGCAGCCCGGGAACTTTTGACCAATACAGACAGATATACAAAGAACTTCATTTACAAAGTCCTGAGAAGCTTTGCTCTATGGCAGAGCTGCGGGTCGCTCCTACATGGGGACTGGTAGGCCGAGCCTAACCCCTACGTCGTGGGCTCTCTGGACAACCCAAGTTTGCCATGAAAGTTTCGAGCTCTGAAAGCTCCATTCTTCTGCAGTGATGCGATTGGGTCCCTGCAACGAGGAGCATCGCCGGATCATGTGTTCGGGATTGCTAACATCCCCACAGTCGGGGCAAGTAGAGCTGAAAGCCTCCGGAGTGACCGTATGGAAAAGGTCCAGGTTGGGATAGGACTTCGTTTGAAGCATGCGTAATGTGGACGCCAGAGATCTAGCCAGTTTGCTTTGAGGGGGAGGATAAGTCCTCCTACCCAGGTAATTGTGCTCAGTGATTTCGTTGAAAGTAGTGAGAGTGTCCTGAAACTCAAGAACCCCGGAGTCTGAGCTCGGATTAGTACGTGCGCTTGGGAGTGGGAGATGTCATTGAAATTGGGCAACAAGTCAAGCTGGTGGTTGAGGTGTGCTGGAAACCACGTGATGGTGTGAGAAGAGATTATCTAATTCTTGAGAATCTTGTGAACCTCCGCGGCAATAGAACCTGAAGCAAAAGCCCTGATCGCCGATCTCGAATCAGTGAAGATTTGTGATCTGCTGTTATCTAGGAGTGCTATAGCAACCGTGACTTGCTCCGCTGTGGGTGGTATTGAGCACTTCAGGGAAGCCGCATTCACTATCTGTCTGTTGTGATCACCGAGGGTAATGGCGAAGTTAGATGACTGTCCATATTGGGCTGCGTCGACAAAACATGCCGAGTAGGGATCGTCTTTGGTAATCTTGAGGAAGGCGGGGGCTCTTGCCCTGCGTCTCCCTACGTTGTGTTGAGAATGAACATTACAGGGAAACGGCGCGACTCGTATGTTGTTCCTTTGATCGTCTGAGATTTGATATTACGGTTCTTCCATGAGGATAGGGTTTATCCCAAGAACCGGCAGGACCTTCTTTTCAGCCGGGGTACAGGATAGACGAGCCAGTTGGGCCGACTCATGGGCCTCGATTATCTCGTCCGATGTGTGGTGCACTCCTATTTGCATAAGGAAGTCCGTGCTCGCCCGTTACAGAATGCGTAGTATTCTTTTGATACTCTTTCTGATGAGTGTGTTCAACTTTTTATTCTCCGAGTTCTACCAATTGTTTATGGCTGCCACATAAACTATACGACTCATGAGGAAGGCGTGGAATAATCTGAGAAGGTTGTCTTCCTGAAGGCCCCCACGCCTATTCGGGACTCTGTTGATGAGCCAGGTCATATTCTTGGTCTAGGCTGTGAGCTTGTTGAGCTTCGTATTGCTACTGCATTGGATTCGATGAACATGCCCAGCAGCCGAATGATGTCTACTCTGGGGATGGTACAGCCGCATTTAGTGAAGAGTTTATTGTCTACTTCAAGCAACGGTTTCCAGTTTTTAGGTTTGGGAGCTCTCCCGACTGGCCTGTAGAGGAGTAGCTCAGACTTGCTCGGGGAGCATCTCGGCCCTGCGTTTCCCAGGTACACCTATGTTTGATCTGCATTCTCCTGTAAGCCTAATTCAACATCTCCTTCGCTTCCTCCGGTTCACCAGATTGTGATGTCATCAGCGTAGAGCGTATAAATCATCCCTTCTAATGGCAAAAAGACGTCGAATCAGAAATAATTATTTTTCTTTTGTTCGGCCTAATTATGCACAATCAATGTGTATACGCCATATCAGGTGGGGACGTATCACGGTTTTCGTGACGCTGCGTGACAGACAGGCATAGTGAGGGTGGTGCAAAAACATTTTTGACCGATGGCGGCGGGCTGATTGCAGAATTCGAATAGCAGCTAGAGCTTGTAATCGCTTTACGTTATAGCGCCCATGATTCGTCTGTAGAAAAAAAAAAGCAGTTTGCAGTTTCGAAAGAACCTGCAACTATTTTAAATACATAACAATGATGGACTTTTACGTCTCAGAACCACCATTGGATTACGCGTGAAGCCTTAGTGGGATACTGCGGATTAGTTTTGAACGCCTGGGGTTCTTTAACTTCCACCAACTGCACAGTACTCGAGTGTTTATGCATTCCGACACCATCGTGTGATAACTTTGCGAGTACAGGATGCTACAGTGAGACACAAAAGTGCACAACCGCGTAAGAATAGGTATAGAGATCACCATCACGCACAAACATCTCGCGAGGAGTCGCCTTTTCAACGAATGTCGCAAGAAGCCTCCGTAAGCACCTTTTGCATGAATGCTCTTGAGGAAGTCACAGACAGCGCAGTCGCCACGCAACTTCCTTTCTCTACAGTAGCTTTGAAGTGCTTGCGGCCGAATGGCTGAGAAGGGAGATCACTTTTGATTCTCCAAACATGGCGCCACCGAGAAAGAAACGTTCCTCTCTTCACAAAAGAATACGCATATTCTTCTCCGAACCGGTGCCATCGACCTCACGATGCCAGCCGGCGTTTGCACTCGCTATAACTCGCAGCTGTTGGGATATAAACCCAGCGGCCGATAAACAGAAATTGAAATAGAAATCTCTGAAGCAAAATATGAGGTTGCTGGCTTCACCATCCCGTCACAGCAAAAGTTTCATCAGCGTTGCGTCAGCGGATTCGAATACGTACGACGCACGAGCGTCCGCATGACTGGTCGTGTTAAGCAGACAGCGAAGTGACTCCTTCACTTCTGCTATGTGTTCGCTTGCGGCCATTACCTCAAATCTTACGGAGCGTCCTCTCGAGGACAGTTATGAACTGCCTAAATACAGGTGCTTCAGCATACGCGTATGGTCGTAAATTTGTGCGACACACACACACACACACACACACACACACACACACACACACACACACACACACACAAACACACACACACATATATATATATATATATGTGTGTGTGTGTATGTATGTACGTATGTATGTATATATGTATGTATGTATGTATGTATGTATGTATGTATGTATGTATGTATGTATGTATGTATGTATGTATGTATGTATGTATGTATGTATGTATGTATGTATGTATGTATGTATGTATGTATGTATGTATGTATGTATGTATGTATGTATGTATGTATGTATGTATGTATGTATGTATGTATGTATGTATGTATGTATGTATGTATGTATGTATGTATGTATGTATTCGCAGCCTTGTGGAAGCATCCACATGGTATTTTTCACCGCTCTTGGTAGAAATGACTGAACAATTAAACGAAAAAGAGAAAGCTTTCGTCATTAAGTATTGTTCTACAAGATGACATAACGTGGCGAACAACACAAGGCGTATAGTGGCGTGGCTGGTTATCTTGCTGTTGAGAAAGTTAGGGCTCAAGTGTTTCAAATCTCCAGACTTAAAAAAATTCTTGTGTTTCAATTTTACCCCAACTGTTGGTAGAATTAGTTTCACTAAAAGCCTAAGGCTGCACAATCCTTAACGACGCGTGCAATCACTCATCGTTGGCAACACCCTAAGAATTCTGTGGGTAATGCACCGCTGTCCAACTCAAAAGAGAATTTGCATAAATGTGCCTTTCAGTGACCTTTGCTGTGTCGTATTGATGGAGACGAAGTTCGTTAATGTTTTGTATCTCGACAACACACACATACACGCGCGCACCCACTAAACAACCAAGCAAACAAAAGCACAGCGCACATCAACGCACGCAATTCGTAGTCAAGTTCAGAAACTCATGCAACCACTGTTGGCACGAATTTTTTTAGCACGGTGCTCCTTCCCTTTTAATGTACATTCGTGTTGTATGCTCCGAATTCATTACCCTTTTCCACTACTACGACTTACCCCGTGTCGTCTGTGCATACCGTGAAATTGGCGAAAATCCACAGTAATGACGAAGCGATTACGCCGTACCAACTGCCTAATTCTGAGCGCTTGAGATCATCGACAGACGTGAGATCACCTGATTGTGCATAGTTTTTGCGCTGCCTTCCACGAATCCCTGAACCAGCGCGTCTAATGTGCGCTATGAGGGACAAACGTAACTCTTCAATTTCTTTGTTTCGAACAATCTTCATGACTAGGTGTTCGGAGACCAAACAAAGGACAACTCGTGAGAACTGCGACAAAGAGGGAACTCGTTAAAGACGATGAACTCCGAAAGATAGTTAGCTTGCTCTCAAAATTCTGCGCAATAAAATGAGTGTGTTAGGGCAATGACGAGAAGCAGTCTTGGCCCATCAACCATGCGTAACCTCGGTACAGAGTCACCAAGGTCCCGCGCTCCTAGACAAATACTCCAGATTCACGATTCGCCTAGCCACGGGATGCATATGTATGCAACTTCAACTCTGTCCTGTTCATGCAAATTCTCAGCTACGGCCTAAGTATAGCAACCTCTTTGTCGTCACTTAAATTAAATGAAGTCAAGCCTAAACACTTGATTTGCAGAGGGCCGAAAAGCGTCGCTGTGAAAGTTAGTGTCTTTTACATAACAAAAGTGACCTCCTTGCTACGACAACTGGACCTCATTTGTATAATGATGATGTTGCAGCAACTGCCTGAAAATGGAAACCTCCTCCTCAATTTTCTGAGTTGAGCATATGCGCGTTTGAATACTTGCTGTTTTCTTTTTTGCTTCTGTCGCAATTGTAATATTTCGCATTTAGTGCCGTTGAACGCTCATAGCACTATGCCCCGAATTATTGAAAATGTAATGGACAGGGACTGCTGGAAAAAATATATGCTGCACTCCAGACACAGAGCCCATTTTAGCGATTGTTTTCGTGCCAAAGCCAGAGGTTTGCAACATGTGGTACTGTTGCAGCATGCCCTAAGGACACTAATCCAATAACTGCTTGCACGTAACGCCAAGCGGTTTAAGTCCAACTGAATATTTTCAATGTTCCCGCAACCGCTCAAGCCAACGACCATCACTGCTCATAGGTAATAAAGCAAGTGAGCAAACGATTGAGAAAAAAATAAAAGCAGGACAAGGCAAGATGAATAGTGAAACTTGAGTCGCTATCTTGGGAGCCCGACACTTTGACGACTTGGTGCCATTTGCTAGTACAAAACAAAACATGCCTTTTTGGAGTTCTCCGAGCCTTCTTAAGAGCCGGTTGCCTACCCTAGATGTAGCCTTTCTTACGAATGAAAGTGCCAACGATCGTCTCCCATGGTGATGCAATGTCCCTCTAGCCGTAAATGCGCAATCTAGCTGATAACCGGACAAGTATTACGTAAATAATGTGACCTGATATCAAACCTAAGGAAAACACTGCAGGCAAGAAAGACGTGACTTACATTTTTGAAGCAAACTCTGTAGATTTTGCATGTGTCGGCACAACTTCGCTTAACTGAATAACGAATGAAATACGCGTTACTGCACCTTATAAATGCAGCGCTTGGCTCCATTTGCTGATACCCATGGTAATATACTAAATAATAGCAGTATAGCCCTGCGATATCTTCAGCAATAATAGCTCTGGTTACTCAATTAGCCTATCTATGTTCCCGAGCCAGTGGCTGCTAAATGGATTAAGAAAACTCTTGCGAAAACAGAAAGAAAGATATGAATTCATAACAAATCATTACTATTAGTATTCTAGACCAGATGACTCTAGCTCTACACCAGTCTTCAAAATTCTAGCCAAACTTCATCAGTTTAGCTGAGCCGTCAATAAGTGTAAGTATACAGAAGCTATTTCAGAAATTTCAGCTCATGAATACTAGACGACTGTTTGGAAATTCCTAAATTCCTAAGCAGCTAGTTGAATCGCTTGACAGTTTTAACTTTCCCAATGTTATAAAAATGAGCTAGAGAGAAAAGCATATCGTAAAGTCAGTTGAGTTTTTGACGACTTTAGGAGTACGAGTTAGCTTTTTATGGGGAATTGGACGGGAATGCGCTCTGATCACAGAGCATCGAAATTTCCGCGATGCACTTCTGGATGTAAATGTAGGCTCTGGAAAAGAGCACTGTAATTTTGCTTCCCCAATGACAGCGTCGTGTGTTTTTATCTCTACAGGTTTGCTTGCGTCTGGTCAGCCGTGCGTAAGTGAGGCCGGAACGATTCAACAAATACGTAATGTAGTTAATAGTGAATAGTTAACACGTTGACACGGAACCTCGTGTTCTACGGTATCTCAATGGCGCGGGCTGAGAAAATTTTCTGTTCTTCGGAACATGTAAATTTTGTTTCGTAGTATTTAATCCATATTATTCATTTCCGACCTTTCGTTCGTGCGGCCATAATTTCAACAATTCCACAACGCGTGCTGAATGTTGGCGCCGTGAAGATATTACCTATCGGTGTAAGATTGAATATAAGCTAAAGCGGGTTATTCTCGTGCTGCTCAGTGACGCGCTAGCTGTGAATAGGTCTCATAATTATCAAACTTTTCAAGTTGTTAATACGTGATTGAACATAACATTGTATTAGACACCTACGACATGTGTGGACCATTGCCGTGGGTCTGCAAAAAAAAGAAAGCAATTATTATGCGAAAAAGATGTGAAGATGCTAAATATTTATAAATGTACAGTAGACTATTTCGTAAAATACTAATTATTACGTTAGTATTAGTATTATTAGCTTAGTATTTTACTGCCGTAAAATACTAAGCTAGTGTAAGGTGTGACGTAGGAAAACTGTAACCGTCTTTACACTCCGCTACGACGATTCAACGACTTAGTTTAATATCGTCAGTGAGCTGAAATCTGTCTTATACTGGGTGTTGTCTATTCGCACTTTAAAGCTAAAGCTTTACTAACCTAGTCGAGCCGAGTTTCACCATCGTCAGGAATTTGGCCTTCATTTCACCACAGATGTGCCCTAGCTTTAGCAGCACATCGCGGGACTTGCCACGCCGAGCTCCGCCGCCACCGGCGGCTTGGCGCATGTGCTCTGCGCAGCTGGGTCGCCGCCTGACCACGTAACTCGCTGCATGGTTGGCTAAGAGGAACGCCGTGTTCGCCTAGTCAGTGGGAGCTTGGCCACGGATGAGAGCGACGCCGGGCCGTCTTCTCTGAACGTTGTGCGGGAGCGGGAGGCTTTGAGCCGTCATCGCCAAGTGGTGTCTGACCCCCGCCGCGGATATCGCCCGGCAGCTGCTCCACTGGAGAGGGTCCAGAAAGTAACAGGCGTCGCACCATCGAGATCAATGTAGCAACCGCGTTCACGCCCTGTCCATTTGTGCTTCGATGCTGCGCATGTTCGTGGCGTCATTGCATGTCTTGCAGTCCCGCTTTCCCTGTGACACAACAGGCGTCGCGCCGTCTAACGATGCGTGTATAGCCAAGCCTAATCACAGTCATGTAAAGCCAGCGACCTAGGCACAGCCGTCATACCTGGCTTAATGATGATTGTATACCTAAGTATAATAAGTACAGCGAAATCAATGGTTAACCAAGTGAAACCAATACTTAAACAGGCTAAACCAATGCTAGGAGAATGCCAGCAAGCTTGAGAGTAGGAAAAATCAAGAGGCAGACATAGACAAAGAGACAGGAAGGTGGCTGGACTTGGAAAGGTATCGTGCCTTGATCGTGTAGTAAACTATGCCGTCCACACACACGCTAGTACGGACTGAAGAAGGAAAACAATGTAGGAAAGAGCCCATGGAACAAGAAAATGAGTTCATGAGAGTGGGTCTTGGAAAGGTATCGTGCCTTGATCGTGTAGTAAACTATGCCGTCCACACACACGCTAGTACGGACTGAATAAGGAAAACAATGTAGGAAAGAGCCCATGGAATAAAAAAATGAGTTCATGAGAGTGGGTCTTGGAAAGGTATCGTGCCTTGATCGTGTAGTAAACTATGCCGTCCACACACACGCTAGTACGGACTGAAGAAGGAAAACAATGTAGGAAAGAGCCCATGGAACAAGAAAATGAGTTCATTTTTCCTACTCTCAAGTTTGCTGGCATTCTCCTAGCATAACCATGTACCAACTAGCCCAACAAGCCACTCTCATGAGGCTAAACCAAGCTTTCGGTTTCCATATTTATTTATTTATTTATTTGTACATACTGCAGCCTCTATATGGCGCTATCGCAGGAGTGGGTTAGACAAAAAAAAGTCATACAACAAACCAAGTAAACAATAACATTAAAAATTCACAAGAAATAAGGCAGATGACACAAATGAAACTCAAGATAGCAGCAACACTGAGAATCAGTACAAAAACGTACATATCAGTACATATCCAGGGTTAGCTGAGCTAAGCCGCAGCCAATTTTTTATATCCGAGTCACTTTTTATATTTTTATACCAGTTTCCAGCTTGCTTCTTGTACTTTTTTCTGACAGTATAGTTGATGTTTGTCTGTTTTTCTTTTGAGACTAGATTTGTCTTTTTGTTACGGCCTCTTAACCTTCCCCCTTCCCCTTTATGTATTTTTCTCACTCGTGGGCCATGAATAGTACCATGAATAAGGACAAAAAAAAAAGAACCGACCCACTGTATGACCTGTGTGGGTAATCAGTTTCGTCTTCAGTAGCACGCGACGGGGCACCTCCTCATTAGGGTCTATACAGGAGCCAATCGCATTAAGAAAACTGAGGATATCCCTAAAGGAAATGAAGTCACGGTATCGAAGCATCAAGGTATCCGGGGTCCCTGCTGGAATATCAAGTTCCGGGGAGGATCACGTACAGCGCAATTGATCACCACTCGTTTGGAAAGGAAATGGAAAGCACTTACGGAAGGAAGCTGGACGTGCTTGATTCCGCTTTCTATTTTCTGCCTGCGCTGCTGCATTTGAGCTAGTTGCATTTTTCCTACGGCCTCAGTGCGGCTTCACAAACGATCTTTTTTTTCAGTGTCGTGGTCAGCTAAATAAGCAAAATCAGGACCTCCAGTGCTCAGTGAGGAAGCTGACCGCACCTACTCGGAAGAGCACGTCTGGCGATCCCCGAGCAATATATCTAGCGTTGGCTAATCGATTTCCAATGAAACCATTGTTGCGGGCATTGCTTCTTTTTTTCGAGCCTCCCTCCTACATTGATCCTGGTTTCCCATACGTTGTGCTTGCTCGGGCTTTTGCAATTACCTACGCACGGGGCTAAATATTAACGCCGAGAATTGTTTTAAGCAACTGCGCTTAAGGAAATAAATAACCTGAACCCATACAAAAGAAATCACGCAGTTCAACACAACGATCACTGCGTTTTCTTCACTGCGTTGCAGTGTTGTTGAGAGTCCATGTCATAAGCATATCTTATGAGAAACCATTAAAGACGGGCACTTTTTTGATGCAGCTAGGGTGGTATGCCGTTACCACGGAGCAAGAAATATAGGAGTGGAAACTCCGCTGTTTGCGGCGACCAGAAAAGGTCACAAGCCCGCGGATATATTTTCATGCTGGCGGCACCTGGCGGCATGGGAAGAAATTACCGCTGTTTCGGTTGCCAGGGCAACCGGTCGAGTGTTGCTCCCGTTCGGCCGCGCGCGCCTGACTTCTACTGAGGGCACTCTCGCGCGCTTCTTTACCGCTTGTAGCCCGAAAAGCAACTGCTGCTACGCTTCAGCCATTTGAGCACAGTAAAAAATAAAACGCGTTTTCCATGACAGCTATAAGATGATACGTAGCTTCTGGTTGTAGCCAGGGCTATCTTGCTCCGTGGCGGGCGGTTTTCGGCTTTTTGCGCTTGCGAAACTGATGGCTATCTCGTTCCTAATCGCTCAAAGGGCGACCGCTTCTTTCTCGCTCTAGTGCTCACAGGGGTGCGCTTAGGAAGGCTGCCGCCGTGCATGTGTTTCCGTTCCTTTTCTTTTTTATAAGACTCGCGAAAACTAGTTGCCCTAGCTGCTTGGCGATAAGAGGAAGATTAGCGGAAGTTTGCCACACGTGTTGCTTTTTTTGATGGGCACACAACAAAAGAGTTTTCTTGAGTGCGCGCACCTACGCAGTTCGGTTACGGCGTGCCCGCTGAAGCAAACACCCGTGTCGTCTGCTTGTCGTCTGCTTTGAGCGGGTGCCGCCGGAGTGAGCGCCGGGCGCTGCTTTTTTTTTTCCGCTGCTGCTTCTACGATGCGCCGCATGGTGCCGCCACTGCATAGGGTAGCGTCGGCGCATGCAACAATTGTGACTTTATCTGGTCGCCCGCGCTCGCTCGCGCTGACAGGAGTTTCACCTCCTATATGTCTTACTCCGTGACCGTTACGTAGGGACCAGCCTGCGCATGTGGCTAAAGCAGGAAAGCGGGAAAGAGGAAAGTGAGATCGCATTATAATGTTACCGTAAAGGTCGTTTCAGTATGTGTTGCACTGTGTCGCCATCTCGTGAGGTGAACGCACGTTTTATATGCCGTGTGCGTATTCAGACCCTTCAGAATGCGAAGCGTTGCACCCGCGTTTGATAAAGGTGTAATTGACTAGACATAGTGACAAACGACGTAGGCTCATTGGGACACGAAAAGTGGGAATACATGTGGAAATGGAAGTGAACTTAAGGGGTGAAACAGTCGGCATTCCGAAAGTTTCAGGACGTCTTTTCATCATCAGCCTATTTTTATGTCCACTGCCAGATAAAGGCCTCTCCAAGCGATCTCCAATTACCCATCTTGCGCTAGCAGGCTCGAACTTGCGCCTCGAAAAAAATTCTTGATTTCATCAATCCACCTAATTTTCTGCCGTCCTCGACAGCGCTTCTATTGACTTGACATGCACTCTGCAACTATTACGGTCTATCGGATATCTGTCCTACGAATTACATGGCTTACGCAGCTCCATCATTTCTTTTAATGTAAACTAAGATATTGGCTACCTCCTTTGCTCTCTGATGCACACCACCCTCTTCCCGTCTCTTAACGTTACGAATAAGATTTTTAATTCTATCGCTCTTTGCGCGTTCCTTAACTTATTTTCGGGCTTCTTTGCTTCTATCGAAATTTCTGCCCTTTATGTTAGCACCGGTAGAATGCAATGGTTGCATACATTTTTTTTTCAACGACAGTGATAAACTCCTAGTCAGGATTTGGTAATGCCTGCCGTATGCCCTCTAACCTTTTTTGATTCTTTAGTAAATTTTCTTCTCACGATCAGTGTCCCTTGTGAGTAATTCACCTAGATAAACGTACTCCTGCACAGACTTTAGCGGCTGACTGCTGATCACGAATTCATGTTCCGACACCAGAGCCCTATTCTTATGCTTATCTGTTTTTATTCTAATCTCCAGACTTCAAATTTACGTAACCACTGACGCAAGCATCGGGCTGTAACCAGCAGCGTTATTTCAAAAGTCCAGTCAAATACCCTTCTCGTTTCTAGTATGTCACTTTCGCTTTCAAAGCGAATTGCATTGCCTACATTGAGTGGTTTTTCTTATCTAACTGGCTGAGAAGAGGTGAGGAGCACGCTCAGGTGGAGAGAGTTTCGACGGGGCTGAGCCAGCACAGTGAAAGTACATAACCGGATGAGGAGGGTGGTGCCGGCGTCTGTGATTACACACTTTTACCCGTTTGGGACAGTGAAATAAGCACTGCATTGGTGGCGAAGAACAGCTAAACCGCAATGACAACAAAGGGACACTTATTTGTACATCCCATTATGTAGAAGCAAGCTGAAGTCTTGAGTCGCCTTTGATTAGGCGTGATCAGTTTAATATACTTAAATGAACGAGAGAGAGATCCAACATAAAGAACTGTCCTGAAAAGTTGACACATCCACGAACTCCTCGTTTCGTGCCGCGTTCAAGGCACATAACTAGGGTAATTTCTCCAGCTTACAATAAAACCTTCGTCTCTTGCTTTCCCACTGTAAGAGCAAACTAATGTGGACAGATTTGAACTTTGCATGTGTAGTGTAGTCTTTGCTTGGGCCACAGGAGTTCGAACAATGAGCTTGACAAATAGAATGATTTACTTTCACCAGACAGCACTACCAAAGCGTTTCCTCGCAGAAGATTTCTTACACTGAAACCACGCGTGCTGGGAGAAAGTTCAATAATTCGTTACTTTACACCTCTAGACCTACGTCTCAAATAAAAGGAAACCTTGCAAACGGAGCGACGCCTACTAACTCATCATTATAGAAAGTAACGGGAAACTGAACATCAGACGAAAACAACAATTGCAATTCCCGGGCGTCACACTCTCCCTTCGTAAATCAGTTTCCTCACGTAGCGACCCAGAAGTGGGCGCTGTGAACTTAAATAGTGCTAAGCACTCCAAGGAAGCCGACCATGAACCAACCATTAAGTTCAAGTAGGAGCGCTGCAAGAGAAGCAAGTCTGATGTTCTAGACGCTCGTGGGCTCTCTTTCCAATCACACTCATGGTTAAGTGCTTTGCCGACAGCTTTGCGACATGTCTTCATTTGTATAAAAGGGTGAAGAGGGCAATCGAAAGGTCACGACACACACACCACGAACAGAGCATTAGCTCTGATTGTGCTTGAGAGCATCGAAGAGCAGTCGCTCTTGTCGCGGCGGGGTCATCGTTCTCGCGTAGGAGATGTGAAATTGCGTAAGAATGAACGTGCGCCGTGATCCGCAGTTGTTACTGTTCGCGATTAGGTGTTCCTAACTTACGTGTTTAGTGGTTTCAGTTGAAAGAACTGTTCTGTGCTACGCTCTTTGCTATGAACTTTTTCAGATCAATGCTTTTCTTCTCCATTGGCACAAAATGATTGTATTTTGAGATGAAACCGTAAGCCTAAGTCCGATGTCTGTGTAACAATAACACGCGAGCACAAATTTTTGATCACGCATAACCTACACCCCTTCACACTTTCACTATCTAATCATTGCATTCAATAGTAAAAAAATTATAATTGTTGCGATTAGCAGTGCCTATTCACTTCTCAACCAATACAACATTTTCATTTGGAAGCAGCCTAAGTGGCGAATTTGGGATGTTATTAGTATTATCGCCATGGAATTGGCAATTAAATCCCTTGATCATTTGCAAATTAACCATGATTGGCAACATTTCCTGGTATTACAAAATCAGGACCGGTAATCACAAAAAGATATTCGTTTATAATCGTTCGCAGCAGAAAACTCTAGCGAATCCATGCAACACATATATTTAGGGAACGCTGTTGACCAATGGCAAACGTCGCTTATGAACGAAAAGCTTTGTGAACTTCGCCCCTGTCGTTTCAGTCTCTTGAAGAACATTAATGATTTCGGTGTTCAAAACGAAGAGTTTTACAGCCTGCCAGAACGGAATGTACAAACGCTATAGACTCGGAACACTACCCTCATGACGACGTACATGGAATAAATTATCTAATAAATCTACATTTTGGCGGCCAATGCTGCCTAGAATATTAAGTCCTCCTTTCAATAGGACAAGTTTCAATGGAAACTCCTGCAGGCATTTCGAGCCATGATCGTATTTGCCCATTCTTGTATCCAGAGAGAAATGACAGATGTGAATCGTGGTCCTCATGAAGAATTCTTGACAAAAAAAAAAGAAAGCATACAGTCATGAATGAACGTTTCTGAATGTATTAACTACACATATATGAACGTAGAGTTTTGTAAGGTTCAGAAAAGATCTCGCTCGGAGATTACTTTCGCGTGATGAGTTTTCCAAGCTGATGTGAATCCTAGGGTGAAAGCAATATCCCAGCAGTAGCAGTGGCAGCAGTAGCAGCAGAAGCCTTTGATCTTCGGTTATTCGCTGCTTTACGCGACACGGGCAAGAATACACACACACATGAAGCATTCTACAGAGAACACAAGTGCAAGATATCCTCCAATAGGCAGAGCATGTAAAAGAGTGCACTACGAAAGATCAAGGGTTTGCAGCCGTTATTGGAAATCTTGATGAGGCAGTAATGCAAACAAGAACGAACTGAAAGTTCCGGTCGATCGGACAGATTGAAGCTTCGCGGACAGTTCGCAGCATGAATTCCGGGAGTAAGAAAAACTTGCAGTTTCTCCCGAAAGCCGAAACATCGACTGCGATGGCAAATTAATGGACAGCTACACAAAGTAAGGATAATAGTTTTATCGGCCGTATACATTTGTAAACATAGGAGTACTAACTAGATTACCAACAATGGTGTCACGCACGCACAAGCAAACGGGGACACATCTCACTCGATGACCGCGGAAAGTCGCTGTCAAAACGCTGCAGTGAAGAAATGCAGCAGTGGCAGTGAAGGAATTAGCTTTCGTGCTGCCTCTCGTATCGACGCCAACTAAGCCGCGAAAAGCAGCGCAGCACGAACTCTCTACCCGTCGCAGATGGCTTTCAAAATACAGCGGAGTAGAAAGCTGCTGCCCCCCCCCCACTCCTTATACCCCCCCCCCCCCGCCCCCAAAGCCTCGCGAGCGACGGAAGGCTTCTTCCCCGTTTTCCTATGTTGCGTGCTCGAGATTAGACAGTTTTTGTGCTGCGCCATCACGATACGTGCGCAGCACGCAAGCACGCAAGCACAGCGCTTGTCATGTCAGGGCTTTTAGTACTGGGAAATGCCTACGTACGTAAGCGGGAGAGCGTCGTTAGACACCGGTCGCGTCGGAACGTGTCGGCTGCGTCCTCCAGTGCGTCAAACCATCGGTCGAACTATAGACGCCGTTGTTCTCGCGTCCTCCCAAACAAAGGAGAACCGCGAGAGAAGCACTCAAGGCTTTCCACGTACGCACGCAAGAATAGGATGCGTGCGTACGCGGCGGCCGCGTACGCATCACGTACCGTTCGTGTAGCGTTCTGCACATGCGCACTTTGCAGAACGCAACCATTACGTACTCAACGTACGCAGTACTGAAGCTGTCTATCAAACCGCCGATCGCCGGCTCATCATCGCACGCTTTCAATTCGCACATGCAGCAGGTGGCGAGGGGCAGCGATTTTGTCGCCCGTGGACTTTGTACGGAATCTCGTGGCAACGCCGGCTGCGACAGCAGAAATGAGTCTGGTGTGTCCATGTAATTTATATCGCACTAAAAATGCGGCTGGTAAAAGGATAAAATGCAAATGCACAGTGCCTAAAATGCACGAAAATTTAGATTTCGAACAAAACGAGACTGAGATGAACGGAACAAGAACTAAGGAAAAAAAAAACCATAGGTACGCAAGCACCCCCATTTCTCAAACAGTATACGCTTTACATAATTCTTAGGCGCTGTTAATTACGGTTGCACGACTCCCTTCTTTGATGCATGAAAAGCGCTAAGTGGGATGTTGTTTCTCCTACATTATTTAGGCTCGTCAGCTATTAGCCCTAAATGCGACTATATATATTAAGGATAACGTGCTTCAATTTCGTTCAACGAGAAACATTGATGTATTTGGATTCATTCAGTTCACTTTTCACTGCCTGCTTTAATGTTGAAATTAGAGTCATTTGACCAGAAACAGAGGTCAGCTGACAATGGAGTCAGCTGAGGCATGACAGAGATAATTGGAGATCACAGCGAGATCGCTTTGTCGTCAATTGAACATGAAATAGGCTGCTGATGGTGTTGCTGATAATTATTCCGCGTAATAAAAGGAACGAACGGGACCTTTGGTAAAGACGCGCATACAAAGCACGTATTGGTTCCTTGTAGAAATATTTATGCCTTCGTTCAGATGATAAGCTGTGGAAAAAACATCATACGAAACACCTGTCACAGAATTAACTCCCTTGGACGGAAAAAATGTGGGGCCGAGTTCACAAAGCACTTCTTTCATATGTAATTTTTTTCCACTGGCTGGCCTTCTACGTTAATAATGGGCCAAGGATCAGGATACGTTGGAATTTGCACTTGCAGGCAATTCGAGCGTAAGAGTAGTTTGTGAATGTGCGCCCTGATTTAGACATTCGCTGAACACCTTATAACCGGCCTTTGCACTAAAGCAAAGCAATGAGGATATCTTGCTCGCCTGACTAATGTGAAGTGGGCACTCGCGGTTTCCACCAAAGTAACAAATGCACAAAAAATGGCCTAGCAAACTATACCTTATGCAAGGGATCAAGAGGGTAAACGTGGGCTTACCGAAGCTCACCCATATTGTTAAAGAGCAATTCTCAAAATAAATCTTGACCACTTGTATGCATTAAGGCTTTGTATTCAATCGTAGCGGTAAGAATGTAAAACCTAATATATGGTCTAATACCTGGTACAGGCTTTCTCAAATCGGAGGTGTATTTGGATCGAGATGTTAGACTTATTGAGAACGACTCTTACTTAGGTACCAAGTCCACACTCTTCTTGACGTACTCTCTAGGCGCACACTCTAACTGGCCGGCTTGCTGCCCAGGATTTATGTTCGGTGCTCCACCTTGCCATTCGCACAGCTGAGCACTGTGGGTGCACTAGACTTCGTCTGTGTACACAAGAGGGAGTTTGCCAACTCCTGACGAGACCGAAGGATTTGGCTTTGAGTCTGCCTGATTACAAAAGGAAAGTATAAACCTGAAAGTAAGTGTCTGGATATAAGTAAGCGTTTGGCGCTGCTTTTCGTAAAGTGGGCGATTACCTCTCTTCCGTTTCGCCGAGTAACAGCGGGAAGTAAAGGTTGATAAATTCTGAGCCCATCTGCGGATAAGGGGAAGAAGAAGACGACGGTCGCAAGCGCTAGGGTTCCATCTCGGCTCCTGCTCTCTTGACTGATTTTGGCAAGATTTTCGCCTCCAATCTCCATCATGTTGTGACCAACGCACGTCTAAGGGGAAGAGGATCACATCGATATCGGACTTTCTCCGGTGGGTGGCCTCTTCCATTTTATGAACGTTTTTGTGCTCGGCCTACGTCACCGCCTTTCTGGCCCTAACGACAAGCCTAGCCCGGCGTAGCGCCCATTGGCGTCACCAGGTGTAGCTGGAGCAAGAATTCTGAGATCTCAGTAACTATGCAAATGACGGTTGACGGGGAGGATCTTCCTCCTGAAGAATTTTCAGCAGAATTTGGATGGCAGTCGGCAGTTTCGAAGCGTATGTCCGCCAAGGCGGACTCTGCCAACCGGCCTAGCGGCGGCATATGGGGGAATAGGCGTAACGCTGGCGCGTCATTCAGAAGTCAGGAAAATGGAGATAAGCTCAAAAGCAAAATCATCAGGGCGTCACGGATGCCTCCCATGCCCAAGGAACATGCCAAAATTATCATACGGCCCCGCGGAGGGCTGAATATTGCCAAGACAGGACCGACCGTGATCGGCAAGGCGATCGTGGAAGCGGCGGGTCTTACCCCTACGCAAATAAGCTCGGACATCATTTGTCCTAACATACTACAAAACATTCTGGTGGCCAGCACGCCCAACCGAGACAACGCTTCAAAATACACAAGAATCAGGGCAATTCATGTGGCTGGAAGAATGTTTGAAGTCAGTGCATACGAGGCCGCCCCCCACAGCACGTGTAAAGGGGTAATCAGACACATCGACCTCAACGACAGTCCATCGGACCTGGAACGTAACATCATCAACGAGAGAAACCCGCTGGCCTTGGCGGTCAAGAGAATTAAGAACACAGGCACAGTCATCATTGCTTTCGACGGACTCAAGGTTCCGAACTTCGTACGCTATGGCCCAGTCCTTGTGAAATGCTTTCTTTATCGCAAGCAAGTTGATATTTGCTACGCGTGCGGCAAACTCGGCCATCGTGCCGACGTTTGCCCGACTCCCGAAGAGTCCACCTGCAGAGGATGTGGGGCAGTCAACCCGGACGATCAACACCAGTGCACGCCAAAGTGTGGGTTGTGCGGGGGCCCACACCCTACGGCGGACAAAACGTGCAAGGAGCGATTCCGGATCCCGTACATCGTCAGAAGGAGGCGATGGGAGAGTGCGACGGTGGAAGCTTCAACAAGTGGGGCTTCATCAACACCACATAGCAGCGACATCAAAAATCACTTCGAGCAACTTCCACCGCAAGAGCCTAGGGGGCGCTCCCGATCCAGGGGACGCTCTGGCTCCAGAGAGAACCCACGGAGTCGCTCTCGATCCAGAGGGCGCTCTTGTTCCAGAACCAGGACCAGATCACGCTCCAGGGGTCGCTCCGGATCTCGGCGCTGAGGCAGTCAAGTCCGGTTCAGGTCCTGCTCGAGGTCCTGCTCCAGGGATCGCCGACCCGAGTGCTACCCAACTTGGGCCGACCGAGTTCGAGGAACGCCGGGAAAGGTAACGCGGGGCTCACCGCCAGAGCATGATAGAGGTAACAACAGACTAGCGCAACTTGAGCGTGAAAACGAGATGATGAAGAACACGATAGCTCGACTGATGACAGAAATTGCCGAAATTAAGAAGCGCAGTCAACCCGTCATGGCTGACAAGCAGCCAGCCACTCCCCAGCCAATGGAAGTCCCCATGGTTGAGAAGAGCGCTACGGATAAGCAACTGGCAGCTCCTCAGCCAATGGAAGTCCCCATGGTTGAGAAGAGCGCTACGGATAAGCAACCGGCAGCTCCTCAGCCAATGGAAGTCCCCATGGTTGAGGTGATCGATACAGAGAGGCCCGCTAAGAAGAGGGCAATCGCTAACGAGCAAGAAAGAGCACCAGGCAGGGCCAAATCGGAGATTCGCGAGTTGCTCTCCGCTCTAAGTGACAGCATAAAGCAGATAAATGAAAAGTTCTCGCTCTTCCACAGCAACATGGCGTCCATGGAGGAGCGCACTAATCAGCGGATCAGCAAAATTGAATCCTTCCTAGAAAACGTTGTAACACCTGTGCTGGTACCTAAAGCTCCTACACTCCCAGCAACAGCATCGACTAGTAACAGCTCGGGGGCGATCGGCCCTCCAAAGGTTAGCACAGCACCTCAAGAGCAATACGATGGCCACTCAAACTAGCTCATTCAGAATGTGGCAATGGAATTGCAGGGGTTTCCTTCCCAAGAGGGCTCCCCTGCAACAATATATTCGCTCACACGCAGAGAAGCCAAATGTTATCGTTTTACAAGAAACATTAACATCTAACGTCACGCTGTCTGGCTACAAGCCCGTAGCAAAACACGAAGAAGGACGGGGGATCGCCGTACTGATTAGCAACAAGCTGACCCACATCACTCACGACCTTAACATGACCGCAAGTAAAGTCGAATACATGATGATAGAGATAATTCCTAGCCCAACTAACCGCGAAAGTATATTCATCCTGAATGTCTACAGTAGTCCCAAAGCTCCAAGACAACGCTTCAAAGCCCTAATCACCAAGGCCACGCAACTAGCGCGCGACTCCCCTTTGATCATAGCTGGTGATTTCAACGCACCGTACCACACCTGGGGCTACCCATATAACACTAACAAGGGGGAGGAACTCTGGCGTGAGGCTATAAACCTAAACTTGATGCTAGTCACGGACCCAGCGTTCCCCACCAGATGCGGAACATCGTCGAGCCGTGATACGACACCGGATCTCACCTTTGTCAGGAGCAATGCAGCCGTCAAGTGGACGAACCTCGGGGTAGACTTTGGTAGCGACCATTATATCTTGGCCACGCACCTCCAAGTCGAGCAGAAGAGACAGCGTATGTTCCAGTACACAGACTGGGACAAATTTCGCAAAATTAGGGAAGAGCGAACGGAGAGTGTGGAGAAGCCTAGCCTCGAACAATGGGTTGTACAGGTTAGGCAGGACATCAAAGCTACCACCAAAGAGGTTTGTACCGATCTTCCAGTGGAAAAGATGGACAGCCGTCTGGCTCACCTGTTGGAGGCCAAGCAGTCGCTCCTCGCCAGGTGGAAAGGACAACGGCTCAACCGCCGGCTAAGAAAAAAGATATCGGAAGTCAACAGAACTATAGAGGAACACTGCAGAGCCCTCTCTAAACAACAATGGGATGAGGTGTGTAACTCGATCGACGGGCAGCTGCGCAACGGGGGCACCTGGAACCTCCTAAAGCATCTCCTCGACGAGACAAACACTAAAACCAACCAACGCAACACACTGGCGCGCACCCTACACATAGCAAAGCGAGAATATTCGAGCAATGAAATTTTATCCCAACTAGTGAAGAAGTACCTGTCAGTCGCATCGGGCCCTACACCACCTTGCCCTGACTACGAAGGCTCCGACAACCCTGAGCTCGACGCAGATTTTGGGATTGAGGAGATCAGGCAGGCGCTCCATGCCCTCAACGGCAGATCGGCTCCGGGTCCAGACAAGATCACAAACAAAGCTTTACGGAACCTGGACGAGAAGTCCATCGAATACCTAACGGACATCATTAACCAAACATGGAGCAGCGGTAAAGTCCCGGAAATGTGGAAATCGGCCAACACCATTCTCATTCCCAAGCCAGGCAAGCCGCCCAGCCTCGATAACCTCCGCCCAATTTCGCTCACATCGTGCGTGGGGAAGGTTGCTGAGCACGCAATCCTAAACAGGCTTTCACGCTACCTGGAGGACCACGACATTTACCCACACAACATGATCGGCTTCAGGGTCGGACTCTCGACGCAGGACGCGATGAAGCTCATCAAGCATCACATTATTGACTGTAATACGCGGGACACGAGAGCCATACTAGGTCTAGATCTGGAAAAGGCCTTCGATAACGTTCTTCACTCGTTCGTTTTGAACACAATCTCGAGTCTTAACCTGGGGAAGCACTTTCATTCCTACACGAGATCTTTCCTGTCAAATAGAGAAGCCACACTTAAGATTGGGGACCTGACTTCAGACATGGTCAAGCTGGGGTCTAAGGGGACGCCACAAGGGGCAGTCATATCCCCAACCCTCTTTAACCTCGTCATGATTGGACTATCCCGGACACTCTCTGCTATCGATGGTATCAGTCATACCATATACGCAGATGACGTTACCATCTGGTGCACGGGAGGTAGTGACGGACAGGTAGAGACGGCCCTGCAAGAGGCGATTGATGCTACCGAGAGATACCTTGAGTCCGCGGGCCTTCGGTGCTCACCGCACAAGTCGGAACTGCTACTTTATCGACCCAAGCGCAGAGGCCCGAAACCAAAGGGGTGGAAACCACTCGCCGATTGCGACATAAAACTGCGCACAAACGACGGAGGATATATTCCGAGGGTGGATGCTATCCGGATTCTCGGCATGATGGTAGAGTCGAATGGTTCAAACAACCAGACAGTGCTGCGACTCACTAAGAAGACGGACAATGCCATCAGACTAATCAGAAGAGTGGCCAACCGGCAGCAAGGCCTCGGAGAAGATAACCTCGTGAGATTGGTACATGCGTTCGAAATGTGTCATTTCACTTACGTCGCGGCTATGCACAACTGGCAAAGATCGGAGCGGGATAAGCTCAACGCATTAATCAGGAAGGCAATCAAGAGAGCTCTCGGCCTCCCCATATACACTCACACGGAACGCTTACTTCAACTTGGCATGCATAACACGCTAGAGGAAATAGCGGAAGCACAGGAGAGGGCCCAGTTCGTCAGGTTATCTACCACACAAGCTGGAAGACACATCTTACAGGAGCTGGGCGTTCCCCCCCACAGTAATCAAAACAAAGTTCTGTAGCATCCCTCGAGAGCAGCGGGACCGCATCATTGTCGCCCCGATCCCACGAAACGTCCATCCAGAGCACAACGTGGGAAGACGTCGGGCGCGCGCGAAGGCTCTCCTGGAAAAGGCTCGTGAACGGGCTTCGGAGAACAGTTTCGTAGACGCAGCGCGCTACGCCGACGGACAGGCCTTCGCTGTAGTTAGCGTAGATCATGAAAGGCAAATAACAAACGCAATCTCGATTCGGACGACGTCCTCTGAGATCGCAGAGCAGGCTGCAATAGCGATGGCCTTATTGGACGACAAGAGGAAATCAGTCTACAGTGACTCCATATCAGCTGTTAGGGCATTTGCCAAAGGTACCATATCCGAGCTGGCCCTAAGGATACTAGGAAGCAAGGAGATCAAGCCACACACATTGATCTGGTTTCCAGCCCACATGGGACAGATCGAGGGTGCCCCGCCCAACCTCAACGAGTCGGCACACGGAGCTGCGCGAGGGATCATCAACCGCGTAGCTACCGGGCAGCCTGACGCTGGGGGTACTGACAATCGGGACTCTCCTTCATCCTACACCGAAATTACTCAGCACTTTTATTTGGCTCGGAGGATCTACCCCCTCCCACATTGCAAACTCAATAGACCTCAAGCTTTGACACTCAGGCTTCTACAGACGGGGGTTTACCCAAACCCCCTACTTCTTCACAAGGTGTACCCCGAAATTCAAACAACAAATGCATGTGCACTTTGCAATGATTTAGCGAGTTTACCTCACATGCTCTGGCGATGTCCCACGTTACACAGCGATAAAAACAACACTTCTTCACGTTGGGATGCGGTCCTACACAGCCCCAACCTCGAAGAACAGTTATGGGCTGTCCAACGGGCCCGCGACGCGGCGGAGAGACTCGGCCTCTCTGTCCCGACGTGGGAGCGGCCCGCTGCGCGCTAGTGCGCGCCCTAAAGGACCCTAATAAAGTTTTTCATCCATCCATCCATCTGCGGATAAAATACAAATGCAAGAAAAACCTTCAATCTGAAACCCTATATTACAGAGGAGACGAGCGATGTCTTAGTTGTGTATTGTGTATTGTGAAGTTGTGTATTTCAGGTAGATGGAATCGAGGGTAGCCAAATTGAAAAATATCAACTTCTTGAAGACTGGAAATTTGCCAAAGTAATTGCGCTACTTAAAAAGTGCGTCGATGGATATGCAATAGATATCAATAAACACGTTTCTGAGACTCAAAACCTCGTAAAGTTAACCGAGAGGGTTTTGTATGGTCATATGGAAAGCTGGATAGGCGAGAACCAAGTGTTGAGTGACTCGCATACATGATTCAGGCCTTGGTGTTCAATTTAGTCCGCTCATCTTGACTTGGAGAGTTCAGTTCAACTTCTTCGCCACAACAACCAGTACGCGGTCTTAGTGGCACTAGATATTCCGAAGGAGTATGACACTGTCGAGGACGTCATCTTGATCAGCAGACTTAAGAATGTGAATCTCGCACTGTACATAATTGCATGCATTGATAATTTCCTAAGCAGGTGTATATTTTATTGCTATCAAAACAGCGTTTCTTCTCAAGATTACAAACAGACAGGGGTTGTTACTAGATCAAGGCGCAGTATTCTTCGCCAAATTATTTATTTTTCGAAGTCATGTTCTGAGGCACCATCATGTGCAGGTACACGTATGCGATGAAGCTGTCGCATTTCTTTGTGTGTCAAATGAGATACATACCCTATATAAAACATCGCAGTCGTATTTGAATCAGATTGAAATGCGACCTAAAGGAATACAAATGTCGCCAAGTGTGAAGAAACGTGCAATCATTGTTTTTCCCCTTAACTTTTCCTATCCGAATAACAATGGTATATGGTGAGAAGATGATTTCACAGGTACCATCATTAAAATATCTGCGAATGATTTATACAGAAAAGCTTAGTTGGGCGCGCACACATTGAGTAAATCGCACCTAAAGGAGCACATGCGGTTTGTTCATTACGAAGAGTCAGTGGCAGTCGTTTTGGAATGCGCAGGGAGACTGCTGATGATTTATTGTATGTACGTCCACCCCACTTTAGAGTTTAGAGTGCCGCATTTCGACGGAGGCGAGGTGCTAAAAGACTCGTGTACTTAGACTTAGGTGCGCAACCCCATGTGGTTAATATTATGCCGGAGTCCCCCACTACGGCGTGCCTCATAATCAAATCGTGGTTTTAGCACGTAAAACCCCATAACATATCAAGTGACTGCAATTTAAGCAAGAAAAACGAAATTGACTTCTAAAAAAAATGATGCCAGTTTCTGAAACAGTACATCACTCTTCATTTTCCCAGGGAGACCAGGGTCGCAACCGCCATCATGGGAGCCCTGGATTGAGGGATCCTCCCCATTAACCCTACCTATCGTCAATAAAATCTATTCTCTCTCCCCCGAAAAAAAAAACATTTCTCGAGCGCATTTGCTAACCTTTAGTTGAGTCGATATCGCATGAACCATTGCACGACTTAGTGAGCATAACATTGTGTCAGCTGGTAAGCTATCGCGCCGCTGCTTCGCATTACGCACAAAACTGCAACCTCTTTCTGTCTTCTCAAGTGCACAGCAGAACGGAGCGCATTTGTTATCACAGTCAACCGAAAGCTAAAGTAAGTAAGCGCACTCTTTCCTGAGCTGAATGGCTAGTTTATCATAGTGATAATTTTATATTTATATTGCGCACGAACAGTGTTGTGCTTACGCAGCGTTTCCATGTCCGCACACTCACTCACCGTCGGTGGGCAGGCGAGCACCCATAAAAGAAAAACAGTAACAATATTTGCTCTCGTTTTAAGCAAACACAGCTGCACAGTTCCTCTGCAGTAATATAATTTTTTCCTATTTTTTTCATAAGGCTCTTACTTTTTATTTTATTTTGAGCAGGCACGGTCGCAAGGAGCCCTCAATAAAAGGAAGTCGACCATTCGAAGATATTTATAAAACATTCAAAAAATTGGCTTCTAGTCTCCTTTCTTGGTTCCTCTTTCTTTTACTGACAGAAAATGAATAGATAGGAAAGAATGACAAGCCATCGCCTGCTTGAAACGTCAGGACCAATGTTTCAAAACATGTTGCCGAACGCAGTGGTTTGAAAGGAACGCTGTTCGCTGCTGCGGTTTTTTCCCAGACATGTCCTGTTTTCTGTTTTAACTTTCGCGGACGTAAGGGGAGCTATTGACTAAACACATTTTTTTTGTTCGATTTGACGAAAAAAACAACATTGCCGTCCCCACTGGGAAAAGCGCAAGCCGCTGCAGCTTCGAGGGCTTCATCTGCAGAAAATGTAGCGACAACCGCTGAGCGCTGCCGGAACTTCAGCCAGGGTCTAGGTTTTCTGATACATTTTATACATACAAGTGCTGACTTGCTTCTTTCGAATAACTTCTGCGCCGTGGACAACCACTGGATGGCGTAAGATGTGCTTCGTGCAGCCGTTTCAGCTGCCTACTTCTTACTGTTCTTCAATGCTGTAAGAAACATGCATGAATGTTTATCATTCTTTCCTTTGCAGATGAAATCTATAGGGGAAAAGAAAATGAGACTGCTGCGGTTAGCTGTGCTGACAAATATGCAGACAGCACCAATTGCGATCGCCTGTAGCTAGTCAGCGCGTCTATACGTTATCGGGTGACCGCGGAAGCGCTGTTTCACACTTGCTCATAGAAGGTTTCCATGACCTAGATGGCAATATATTCAGACATGTTTCCTAAGGGAAAAAAGAGCAGTCATAGGTAATGATGAAAAAGCTTTCTTAAGGGTCGACATTGTAAACCGAATAGGCTCAGAAATAACGGCGCTTCCCAAGAACACTGTGCAACTCAATCAAACACAGTAAAATATATCTTAAGCTATTTTATTAATGCAGCTCTAATTTTCGGGTCTGGAATGGATTGGAGCAGGTTGGGCCCGTGAAATAAAGAGACGAGAACGGCTCCTGTTTCTTTGTGAAAAGCGACAACATGCTGCGCTTGCAGAGCGAGCGAACGTACAGAGGGAGGACGAGCAATGAAGGTCTTCCATTGATTATACCCCATCCCGGCACGAAGTTGTGGGCTATTACTCCCCGTAAGATCAAATCGGTACGTTGTGCTTCGCATAGCTTCCAGCCTAATATTTTTAGTGTTTGGAGCCAGGGATCAGTATTGTTCTAACAATTACTTTCATTTCTCATGTTTGTTCAGGTTGAATGTGGCTATAGGCAGCCTGTGCTGGAAATATTGTATAGATCAAATAGCAGTCCCCGCAGAGACAGTAATGTTCTGAGAGCCGAATAAAAAAATGGCTGTGGCTTAGGTAAGGTTAAGCCCAGGATGCGAAGCATACTAGCCTTTATTTTAGTTGTTGAACCACTGTTTAGCTTGGTGAACTACTGTTGCTTGGCTATATTTGGTTCGGCTAGACGAAGAAACAACTCATGCGTTACTCTGCTTCGCCTTGGACGCCCCGCATTGGACGCGGTGAGCGTCGAGCAACGCAGCGTTCGGCGCGGCAACGAAATGTGCGCCTGAGCAAGCGACGCACGCCTGAGCCTTAGAAACAGCTCGTTTCTAAGGCAACACCGCATTCACTAGAGGCGCTTTTGTACCGCTTTGAAGCATCGTACTCGTGGCTCAGTGGTAGCGTCTCCGTCTCACACTCCGGAGACCCTGGTTCGATTCCCACCCAGCCCATCTTGCAAGAGTTGAGCGAAAGCTACTTCTCCTCTGTCGTGACGTCACGGTGTCACGTGGTTTCAAGGCGACACCGCCGCGCCTGAGGAGCTGGGTTGAGCTCTCGTAATATGCTTCGCGTAAAATTAAATACTTAAGCATAGAGAACATACTCAAAGTGCATAGGCAAACATGCATCAACTATACCTTCGAGTAATCTCTTAGCGCTGACGCGACTTTGAGAAGGACAAGCGACGAGATCAGTTCTGTGCTGGTGGCTGTTTAATTATTATGTCGTGCATATTATACACCTGGACAGAAATTAACTTTAGCAATGCTGGCGCGAAACTCTGTCGGCATCAGAATACTTCAACTCATATGTTAGGCGCTGTCTTCTCCGACATCAAAATGATACAATTGACTCAGTGATTTCCAGCATCATGTCGTGGTGTATTCTTGAACAGGAAATTAATGTAGCCTGATATTTCAAACACGAAATGGACTCATAAAAATATCCTTGCGCGTAACCTTATAGGTACATCTTTCTGTACGCAAACTTGCGTCGAACCTCATCAGCGTGGTAAGTATGCAGCTATAACATATTTCAAGTTTAGGCAGCTGAACATGAGGAATATTTCGAAGGTGACGCGGCTACACGGTAGTTAGTCTGTTTTATAATAGCGTCTCTGTAGTTCATAGCTGCTTTGATGTCAGCAGCAATATTACTCGACTTTGAGGAAAAGCTAGGATGTTATATTAGCGTTTGTGTAGTTCATAGTTGCTTTGATGTCAGCAGCAATATTACTCTGCGTTAAAGAAAGGCTCGGAAGTCAGCCTAACCACTTTATGGCACAGCACCTGCATAAAAAAGCAACCGCACTTTTCCTGTCCGCATGCACGACTGGAGACACGCATCACGGAAATAAAGAAACATCACATAACGATCCACATTCATTCCAGTATTCATTAGCAAATTGTGTTGGCTGGATCCTATTTGAAAATCCACTATACTGCATTCTCAGAATATGATGATTCAGTGTCATAAAATTCTTTTTGTTCTCTACTCTCGCAGTGACTTGCGTTTGTCTTCTAAAGTGCATCCGAAAGTTAGCTAGACTACGGCGTAGTAGTCATAGGTGACTCATTTTTTCTACATAAGACCTGGGTTGCCTCTAGGGTATTACTGAAGGCAATATACCAGCAGCCACCATCAGCATTACGGCGAATTGGAAAGATCCGCACCAGGAAGTGTTGCATTAGGCGTACGAGGCGACTAGGCTATTCACTTAATAGGCGCACGCATTGGTGCGGAACAGTCGGATGGTAGCTCAGTCGGCAGCACACAAACTCAACATCAAAATTGGTTTGGTTACGTTAAGTTATCGCAAGTGCGGGAACTTTTTCATTATATGTGTCTGAGCGTAGGAAAGTTTGCCGTAATGTCGCTTGGTAATAGTTATGTGCCACAGGGTAAGTTCAGCACATATAATGGTTAGACCTCTTCAAACAAAAAGAAGAGAGCAGAAACAAAGATTGTTGAAATAGTGCGTAAATAAAGGTGGTTTAATATATTGCTGTGGTATGTATGGTGCAAGGAAGCTTACTTAGAAGTGAGGTTTTGTCTACACAGAAAGTTGCGCATAGCGTTCCACCACCGACGTTGATTTCAAAACAAGACAAACTATACTGCGCAAGGAATACAAAAAAGAGCATAGAAGAAAGAGAACGCTGTAAACAAGTGTGTTCCAACAAACAAACAAACAAACAACCAACCAACCAAACAAAGAGACAGACGGACAGACAAAGAGAAGCGCTACAGGTAAACTGTCCATGTTTTACGCAATAAGCTGCCCATATTTTTGCCATTCGTCGTAGTCACTTCGTGTAGTCAAAAACAAAATCAAAGCTTGTCAACTGAGGCAACAGCGGCTGTGCTAATGACATATATCTGATTTGGCGCCCCTGAAATGCGGCATATTATACGTCTTCAAGCCAATTTTCACTGGGCTTAGCTAAATAATGCGATGTGGTTTTACTGTATTGCTTTTGACGTATTGTGCCGTTTCCGCTCATTATTTTTTATGCGAAGCATATTACGAGAGCTCAACCCAGCTCCTCAGGCGCGGCGGTGTCGCCTTCAATACCACGTGACACCGTGTTGTCACGACAGAGGAAAAACGAGGCTCCAACTAAGCGCCGTCGCTCGCGGCGTCGCGGAAGTATATAAGCAATTGCAAGATGGGCTGGGTGGGAATCGAACCAGGGTCTCCGGAGTGTGAGACGGAGACGCTACCACTGAGCCACGAGTACGAAGCTTCAAAGCGGTACAAAAGCGCCTCTAGTGAATGCGGTGTTGCCTTAGAAACGAGCTGTTTCTAAGGCTCAGGCGTGCGTCGCTTGCTCAGGCGCACATTTCGTTGCCGCGCCGAACGCTGCCTTGCTCGACGCTCACCGCGTGCAATGCGGGGCGCGTAGTCGCTGCGCCGTAGCCCATTCTCTTACACCCCTTGGCGGGTCGACGGGAACGCAGTCGCGTTGCACTCTTGAAGGCGAAGCAGAGTAACGCATGAGTTGTTTCTTCGTCTAGCCGAACCAAATATAGCCAAGCAACAGCAGTTCACCAGGCTAAACAGTGGTTCAACAACTAAAATAAAGGCTAGTATGCTTCGCATCCTGGGCTTAACCTTAGCTAAGCCACAGCCATTTTTTTTAAAGTGATCTATTCTTGACAAGATCAATTCAGGTTTCTTTAACGGATATCTGGCTGGTATCTGGCCATTTGCGTGCACCGATACCACAGATGGCGCACTCCTACATATAGGGGCCGATCTCGATGCGTATGTTTGCCTTTGGCAGAGTGGGTATGCGCCGCTCTTCGCTGAACCCCTATGCCGCCAACTTAGGTTTCCAATGGCACAATAACGCTCATTAATAAACCTGCCTAATGGATACTCCAATAGGTGCCATGGGGTATGTGCTACTGAATATGTGCGACAGGGTGTGTGCAGTGCCCAGTGGGTATGTACCCCTGGGGCCACTGTATATGCCGTTGGGCCATTGCCTATGCCACTGGGGCACTGGTGAAATTTTGAAGTGAAACGTCAGAGCTGAGTCAAAACTGTTCTTTCCAAACTATAATTGTGATCGGCGGGAGACGATGCTAGGCAACCTTCGCGTGCTATATAAACAGCTGTTGGTAAGGTGAGGCGCAATTTGAACAACGTCTGGGCTTTCTATTGTGTCAGCTTTCATGTCGGCAAGACTCTGCAAACTTATATGCGGCACTTTCGCGTAGCGAAGCCAGCGCATTCGGCTTAGCAGTTCTCACTAGAAATGGTGTGTCGTCTCTGAGGGTATTTTGGTCGGAATCCGCAAGAAGTTATCTTCGCTCAATGAATGCAGAGGCGAGTAACCGGCACAATTAACGAAAAAGAAGACGATACGAGTACACCTTTAGCAACTGAACAAGACGCCTTACTTTTCCCTGACCACAATACAGAAGCTCAACGTCTTTCTTTCTTTCTTTCTTTCTTTCTTTCTTTCTTTCTTTCTTTCTTTCTTTCTTTCTTTCTTTCTTTCTTTCTTTCTTTCTTTCTTTCTTTCTTTCTTTCTTTCTTTCTTTGGATAAGCGCAGACGACACATTTAGGAGACGTACCTTTACCAACAAGTAAATGGAATAACACAAAAAGTGTGGTTTCCATTACACAAAAGCTGCTTCCTATATATAAGGGAGGTCACGAGTTAATGCTGCACATGATGAAAAGTAGGTTTAGGCCTCGCTACTGGTCGCCTTAGGCACATACAAGCAAACTTTCAAGACAGCAGCTGTAGTCATGTGCAGCACGCGCCCAGCCTTACCCGAGCAGATGCTTCTCGGAGTTACTTTTTCTTCATGCACTAAACTTCTTCGAGTAATGGCCCAGCTAACGACTTTCCTTGCTTGTCTCGTGGTCATCGCGAGGATGCAAGCCTAGCTAGCCCATCACCACCACTAATTGCTGCTTTACTCTGGGCAAATGCAAGCTTCCTTCAAGGCGGTCTCACCGTGACCTTGAGTTAACTTTAGCGCTAATGTCGCTGCAACCTTGGTATTGGTTATGAGTAGCCAGAAAGAAAAGGAAGGGATGGAAAGAGTAGAGTGCACAACGGTATAAGCCAACAGTGTTGCCCCAATTAAGGACATGAGGCCACGTTAGGAGTACAAAAAGAAAACGAGCCACGCGTTCCCGCTTGACGTATGCAGGCGTAAATAGCTTGAGTACTGAGTCTAAGACTACCTTCCGTAGCCGCATCGCTTTTAGGAGGCAGCTGATATCCCGCTTTATTTTCTCTTTGTGAGGATTGCATATGTTTACATGATCTAATAACAATATAAACCTGGCGACTAATTCTCGATTTTTGTGGGTACCGCGGAAGCTGTCTTCCACCCACAAATGCCTCGCGTGATGCCTGCTTAGTCCAAGCGAACTCGCGCGATTTCCCGAAAGTGAGCTGTATAGTGGCTTTACCTCAGCATGGCTTTATCTACGGCAGTGCACCCTTTACAGGGGCATTATACAAAGTAAATTTTTAACTTTGTTGCCGCTAATTACGCCCGTAACGTCAGCTTTACCTACTACCCAACTATTTATCGCTGCTTGTATCAGCGAGCCCTGCCTTTTCATACTTCTTGGAACTCGCTAAAATAGGCTGGAGGCACAATATGCTCGTTTATTTTTATGGAAATGCCTACAAAACACCCAAGTCCCAGATACGCCAAATCCGTGTGAAGTGACCAAAGAAAATCTTGTCTTCAATAAAGATAACGATAATACTAGCTGAAAGTAAATAAGTGAATCATGGCAAGCTTTTTGTTGAGCAAAATATTTAGAGCTTAGACGCAATGCAATATTTACGGCTACATTATGGAACGCCCTGTTCGCATTATGTCCATTACGAAGCTTCAACATTTGATAAAGCGATCGAGCCGCTAATAAAGGTGCGTCTCTTTCACTTTTCGCTATTTACCAGGCCAGATGGTGTACTTGCTGAATAAATTTAACTG
The DNA here is from genome assembly GCF_038994185.2 of Dermacentor albipictus. Classification (NCBI taxonomy): domain Eukaryota; kingdom Metazoa; phylum Arthropoda; class Arachnida; order Ixodida; family Ixodidae; genus Dermacentor; species Dermacentor albipictus. Next base: position 402,001,028 of record NC_091821.1, read on the forward strand.
TGTTTCCTTATGGTTGATAGAAGAAGACATCTACTCACTCATGACACCATAACTGTGTTTAGCAGTGTAGACTTCTGAGTCTCGCAGCCTGAAGCATCAAAGTATATGTACGCCCTCTTGCTTGTTTCTTTTCAGACATAAACTGGTATGCTTAAACGGCTGCTACTTTCGTTACTTAGCATCGTGACCATCGCGTTCAAAATGTTTACTGTGATAAACTTACCATGCAGGGTATAAAGCTGGACTTTGTATGCGGCCTCCATGGAGATGGCTGCACCGCAGCGATAATTTATGACTTCGAGATGTACCATGAGCCAACAGGACAGCCAGGCGTACGACCTTGTGCTTCACCGAGCATGTTAATATTAGATGAAACAACACTTCGAAGTCTCTGCTGGAACGGCCGGAGCGCTAACTGGTGATGGAGTTTCTTGGGTATCATTGCACTTTTTCGCATTCTTTTCACTTCAGAGTAATGCATATGCAGCGTAGCATAAACCGCAAAGCGGAGTGTCATGCAGAGCCACAATGCTAGTATGGAGGCGACACGCAGGTGGTTACCCCTCTCTCTATGCATTATAACTGATCTCTGATAAGGCAGGGCTGCGATGCCGTTGATGTCCCCGATGATTGCACTGCCGGATATACGGGGCGACCCAACTACTATGCACAAAGATTTAGAAATATGTGAATGTCATGTAGCTGGACGGAATCAATGTAAAGTTACTTGCCGTTGCTTGGAGATACAGATTATTTTTTTGCTTTCCGCATGATTACATACTTAGCCCTAATAATTATCGAATTTGTGAAATATTATATATACATGAAAAAGTGTCAATGAGAAAGTTGTAGAGCAACATGAAAAACTCTCCCTACAGCTTTCAGTAGGAGTTGCACGTGCTCATACTTGTAACTGTTGCAATTTTTTCACATGAAATCCCATTCCATCGCCTTCATCTTCCATATACAAGTTGAATACCTTTCTGATTGTACGAAAGCAGAACAGTGTTATCCTGATACATAAAACCTGTACAGTGGTGCTCCATATTTACCCCATCTCTCTTACTTAAACTACAATCTCTGTGGGCAACTTTACACTTTTGAATATAAAACGTCGGGCCATTGGTTAATCCCTCTAAGGTTACTTGAATTGTCATATTGCGGCATGCTTGCTCTAGTATCCCTACAGTAGCTTTGCCTGTGCCTCATATGTAAAGGTAATCTAGTACATAGTGGTTAGTGACAACTTGTAGAAATTTTGGTGTTGGGACCAAGCGAAGACAAGAGGAAAATAAAACTAGATAATTGAATTCATAGACAAATGTGCGGAGATGCTGAAGCTTACGTTAACCTTGGGAACCATTTTTACAGCGAAACTGCTGGTGTGCCAAGGAGTGCTAGAAAGCGCAAATAAATTTTCACGGTGTCCTGGAGAACTAAATCAGCCATTGAGCTTGAATTTGTCGAGAATGGAAGGAATGTAAGAAGTGATAAGCTAAGAGGTAAGGCGTCTGCGCAATTGGGGTTCTTGGATCAAATTAATAAATGTTTCTTTACCTTCGCTCTGGAGGCGCTATACATAGTACGTAGAGGGTTCTTATATAGTCCCGTGAGAACTAAACGTAGCAAGGTTGGAGAGAATGAATACCATGTTAGGGTTGGCGCGCCGGAAAACTTTAACGGGCGTGGGTTTATTTGGAGCATCAGAAACAAAAATTCGAAAATGTCGCTTTAACTTTTAGTAGCCTTACCCACCTTTCCCATGGGTCCAGAGTAAAAGAAATATGGCAGAGAGTGTATCTTTGTGGGGATGGGGAATATATATATGTATATATATATATATATATATATATATATATATATATATATATATATATATATATATATATATATATATATATATATATATATATATATATATATATGCATACGGGCAAATAAAAACAATTCGTGAATTCGTCACCCACGTTCACGAAGTGAACGTGGGTGACGCGCACGCATATGGGTGCTATAGGGTTCACGACGTTATCCGTCCGCGGTGCGCCTATACATCTGCGAAGCGAACACTGTCCGCTTCGCAGATCGTGTTCAAAACAGGGCTCACGCTGCCGCGCCATACGCAGCAGCTGGTGGTGTAGAACGCCCCCTTGTAAACATTCGCTAACTAAATTAACTAGCGTGGTGTCGGCGTACACAGGCAAACCTTGAACACTTCGCGTTCGATGACCGCGGACAATCGCGGCAGCAGCGGCGAGCGAAGTGACACTTTAACGCACACTGAGGGGAGAGAACACCGCGCACGCAACGCTACGAGCCGTCATCCCGCCTAGAATGTGCCCACAAAGCAGATCGCTTTCAAGATAAAGCCCGCACGACCGCGTGCCGCCGGGGTACAACGTCCCACCTCTCTCCCCTCCCTTGTTGCCATGCACACGACGGAATACGGCGCGCTTCCTCCTGTGCCATAGAGAAAGAAAATGAGGAGAGGCCCAACCCCCTCCACGTCGTAGGAGAGAAGTGTGGAGGAAATGAGGTAGTAGGTTCTCCTTTTTTTGGCAGTTTTTTTATTTAATTGCTGTAGCGGCCACGCCTTTCGGGCCACAATGGCGGCATTGTTATGGTTATGGGCGCTCACACGTGTTGCTCCGTAGGTTTCGCACCGTGGCAAAGGCGCCGTGCGGGCAGGTTTGCGTTGGTCTCCGTGTTTTGTTGCGGTGTGTTATTTGGACCATGCTCTCCCGGATGTTGCTGTGGCCAGGTGGGACAGGAGGAACTAAAGTTCATGAAATGAACGCGCATGCAACGTTGTACGCAATGTACCTCGCCACGGCAATTGCAATGGACGAAGGAATATCCGCGGTAAGTTTTGCCCTTTTTGGCGGAATCATGCTAAAGTGCCATAGCAGGCCTGTGAAGAAGTACACAAAAAGGACCGAGCGCAAGAGCAGACGACATTGCGACGGTCCTCAACAAGAGAAAAAGAAAGAGGAAGGAGGCTCGTGCAGCGCATGAGAAGGGGCTCGCGCAACGGAGATCGTTCGAACGCCGACGCGACTAGGGCCACCGGGCCTTCGGAACCGACATCTCCTGGCGAGGTTCACCTGACCGGGCGTCCGTCTTCGGGACTGGGAACGCCTCAGGTCGCTGCCTTGCACGAGACCCCGGAACGGCCTGCTGCGGCCTCGAACCCACTTCTACGCGCGAGGTTCGGGTGACCGGGCGTCCGTCATTAAAACGAGCGCCTGGGGCCTGCTCGAGACTCCAGAGTGGCCTGTTCGCGTCCACGGAACTGCGGGCCGTTCACCTTTTCCTGCCCCGTGCTGCTGCGTCAGCTCTACCACAACGCCGGTCATCACTCGACGAACAAGCGTTTCACGTCAAGGACTCTACGTGTCACCACACTCCAGACTTAACCACAACCTCGTGAGACTACATTATTTCCTACTTACGAACAACCTTGTATGTGTGGGTCTAGGTTAAGATATTTTTTTTCGTGTTCACGTGCCGTATAATATAATTGTGTGTTTGCTCATCATGCACCGTCTCCTCCATCTTCCTCGCGTCACACGCTTTGCAACGTGACGATCCTAACAACATCACATATCCATGAAGCACGTCTGGCTGAACGCAATGCAGCAAAAGAAGCTGATGCCGAAGCGCTAGCTAGATTAAAGGCTGAAAGGGAAGTGTTCGAGCTCAAGCTAAAGTTGAGGGAGTTAGACGCGACAGCGGGTAGCATGAGTACTGGGCAGCTTACAGAGAGTGTGCAGGCAGGTGCTACCGAAAGCTACCAAAGTCCGCACAAGCTAATCCCACCATTCAACAAAGAACGCGATGAGTTGGATGCATACATTCAACGATTTGAGCGCGTCGCAACGAGCCAGGGCTGGCCACAAGACAAATGGGCCCCATCGCTGAGCCTCTGTTTGACAGGCGTAGCTCTAAGTGTTTTCGGCAGAATGGCACCGGATCATGCCATGGACTATGCGACACTAAAACAAACGCTTTTGCAACGCTTCAGGTTCACGGAGGAAGGCTACCGAAGGAAGTTTCGGTCAGCGAAACCCGATAATTCCGAAACTGGTAGACAGTTTGCCGGTCGTCTATTGGGGTACTTCGATCACTGGCAAGAAATGGCCAATACAGACCGGACATACGATGCTCTGCGGGACAAGATTGTCTCAGAACAGTTCCCGATGACTTGTCATGAGAAACTGGCTGTCTTTTTAAGAGAAAGGAACTGTCAGGGACTTGACAAGCTAGCGGAAGCTACTGATCACTACCTGGAGGCGCACGGATTAGTCAACCTTGGCAAAGGTAAAAACGAGAGAGAACCTAGAAAGCCACCAGGTCAAGCTCGAACTCCTGAGCGACAAGAAGAGAAGGAAAGACCACGCTGCTTTCTTTGTGGTAAGCGCGGTCACAGAGCTGCTGATTGCTGGACCAATACGAAGGGTCCAAATACAAATACATCTTTCTGTGGAAAGTGCCGCCGCACTGGGCATAAGCCAGGTGCCTGCCCCAAAAAACCCAACAGTACTGAGAAGGCTTCGTGCTCGATGCAACAAGTAGACATGTCCAAGGCAGTAACCGAAGAGACACAGACCTTGCGTCGAGTTCCCGGAAGTTTGGAACGCGGGAGAACGCAGACGCGTAAACAAGACGAAAAGTCTATGCCTACTGCCAAAGGTGTGCTTGAAGGACATCCCGCTACTGTCTTGCGAGATACGGGATGTGACTCTATTATTGTCAAGAGGTCCCTTGTACCAGACAGTAAGCTGACAGGAAAAATTTCCTCTGTCTGTCTTCTGGACAGAACAGTGCTGAAGCTACCTGAAGCAACCGTGGAAATCGCGTCACCTTTCTTCACAGGCAAGACTAGGGTTTTATGCATGGACAACCCTTTATATGATATTGTCCTGGGAAATGTGAAAGGTGTACGGAATGCCTCCAATCCTGACAATGAATGGAAAAGACATCTTTATACACCGAGCGCTGCGGATGAATCATTTAGAGCAGAAGGTGGAAACTGTTCTAGCAATGAATCCATCTCTGCTGACACTTTATCATCGTCTGCTAGAGAAACCAGGGACAACTCGGAAGTGGCGGCGACAACCAGACAGCCAAGATCAAGTCCGCCTTCATTACCAGTACCAGCCATAAACCCCCTAGACATCAGCCCAATCGACTTGAAAAGCAGGCAAAGGGAGGACAGCAGTCTACGGAAATGCTTTGAAGCAGTGGACAAAGAGATTTATTTATTTATTTATTTATTGTACCCTCAAGGCATACAAGCATTATAGAGGGGAGGGGGTCAATCATTCAACATAGGTTCAGTTATTTGCACATACACAATCAAAAATTTCAAAAAATGGGAATGAATGTAATTTCTAATAACAAAAATTCACACTGTCATGCACGGCTTATACAATGATTACGGCAAGAACATACCATTGCAACCGATTGAGACACTAAAAGATGAAGTTTCCAAACAACATAGAGAAAAAAAAAGTTGGAATGCGTTAAATTTCGCTGGAAAGAGCAACACGAAAATGGTCACAGTTGGTAATGTTAACTAATGAGGCGGGAAGATTGTTCCAGTCGAGGCTGGTTTTGGGCAGGAAAGAGTGCGAATGAAGACTAGGTTCGCCGACGTCCAATTCTTTATAAAGGAGGGAATTCTTTACCGAAAATACACACTGCGGTCAAAGAAACAAATGGAACAGCTTGTCGTACCCAGAAGCCTTCGTCCTTTTGTGATGGAAATGGCTCACGAAGGGATCCTTGCCGGACATCAAGGAATAAAGCGAACCACAGACCGTGTGAGCGAAGAGTTCTACTGGCCTGGATTCCAATCAGACATCACGCGATTTGTTAAATCGTGCGATACGTGCCAGAGGACTTTTCCCAAACATCTAATAGGTCGAGTACCATTGGGAAGTACTCCCGTCATTGATACCCCGTTTCAGAGAGTTGCCATTGACATTGTAGGACCATTAACTCCCATGTCAGAGAAAGGGAATAAGTACGTTCTGACAATGGTCGATATGGCAACGCGGTATCCTGACGCTGTGGCACTGCCAAGCATTGAAACAGAAAAAATAGCTGAGGCACTTTTAGAGATGTTCTCTCGTGTGCGAGTCCCACAGGATATAATCAGTGACAGAGGCACATCATTCTCGTCACGCCTGATGAAGGAGCTAAGCCGTCTTCTCTCTTTCACGCAGTTGCCAACAACTCCATATCATCCGATGGCAAATGGCCTTGTGGAGAGGTTCAACGGCGCCCTTAAAGAAATGATAAGACGAATGTGTCAAGAGAGCCCGAAACAATCGGACCGGTACTTGGCACCATTGCTTTTTGCTTATCGCGAAGTCCCTCAGTCAAGTCTGGGTTTTGCACCCTTTGACTTGTTGTACGGCCGTTATGTCAGAGGGCCCATGGCTATATTGAAAGACTTATGGACAGGTGATCAGCTTGACGATGACACAAAAACCTCATACGGGTATGTAGTTGAGCTACGGAAGCGTCTTGAAGACACTTGTCGTTTGGCCAAGGAGGAGCTTCAAAAAGCAAAACTTGTACAGAAGAAGCACTACGAACGGAAGGCCAGACCACTTCATTTAGCTGTTGGAGACAAGGTTTTGCTACTGCTGCCTTCGGGCAACAACAAATTGATTCTTACGTGGAAAGGGCCATTCACTGTACTTGAGAGGAGAAATGACGTCGATTACGTCATTGACCTCAGGACAAGGACGACACTGTTCCACATAAATATACTGAAGAAGTATGAGGAACGGCCACTTATATCCCCGCCATCACCAGAAGCGTCAGCTGCTTGTCAGACTAGTGACACCGAAAATGAAGATCGACATGCGTACCGTTTCAAGAAAAAGAATCGGTGGCCTACGCGAGTCTGTCGGAATCGCTCTCTCATGGTGTTTTAAACATGTTGTCTAAAGATGGTATTGTAAAAGCATGCACTTCAAACCGGTGCAACTTTAATGTCGAACAACATTTGCTCGCATTTTAGTTTTATGGATTTTTTTTTCACCCTCAATCGTGGTGTTGTGTCCTGTTAATGTTGTAATATGCCGAGTGTGCGGTGCTCGAAACTCTAGTGTTGTAGTAATCTTTATGTGTACTCTTACTTACCGAGTGTACGGTGCTCGGAACTGTCGCACTGTGGTAATACTTATGTGTACTCAAACGTACCGAGTGTGTGGTGCTCGGAACTGTGGTGCAGTGTTAATGCTATTGTGGTGCGTGTGTGATACGGTGGACCAGCAGATAGCGAGTACCCTCAAGTTCTTTGAACGAAAGAACTTTCTTAAGTAGGGGGTGATTGTGAAGAAGTACACAAAAAGGACCGAGCGCAAGAGCAGACGACATTGCGACGGTCCTCAACAAGAGAAAAAGAAAGAGGAAGGAGGCTCATGCAGTGCATGAGAAGGGGCTCGCGCAACGGAGATCGTTCGAACGCCGACGCGACTAGGGCCACCGGGCCTTCGGAACCGACATCTCCTGGCGAGGTTCACCTGACCGGGCGTCCGTCTTCGGGACTGGGAACGCCTCAGGTCGCTGCCTTGCACGAGACCCCGGAACGGCCTGCTGCGGCCTCGAACCCGCTTCTACGCGCGATGTTCGGGTGACCGGGCTTCCGTCATCAAAACGAGCGCCTGGGGCCTGCTCGAGACTCCAGAGTGGCCTGTTCGCGTCCACGGAGCTGCGGGCCGTTCACCTTTTCCTGCCCCGTGCTGCTGCGTCAGCTCTACCACAACGCCGGTCATCACTCGACGAACAAGCGTTTCACGTCAAGGACTCTACGTGTCACCACACTCCAGACTTAACCACAACCTCGTGAGACTACATTATTTCCTACTTACGAACAACCTTGTATGTGTGGGTCTAGGTTAAGATATTTTTTTTTCGTGTTCACGTGCCGTATAATATAATTGTGTGTTTGCTCATCATGCACCGTCTCCTCCATCTTCCTCGCGTCACACGCTTTGCAACGTGACGATCCTAACAACATCACAAGGCCGAAACCGATGCGTTTCAGAATCTGCACAATGAACCTCTTGCAGGTCAGTGATTCCTGCTTTTGACAGCGTATATGGTGTATTTGCGGCACGTAGAACGTACATTATGAATTCATAGTTTGTGTTCAGTAACAATTTGCTTTTGTGCATATGAAAACACACCTTGCTTAATTGTTGCTTGTTCCTCGAAGTACTCGCGACAGCACGAAGTATTTTAGGCAGAGCGCGTTCGAGGTTCATGCACACGTGCACAGGTGTACCTCAATACACGTGCTGATAGAGCGTTACGCAGAATGTGCGAATTTTGCTGCCCTCGGCACCGTGCGCCTGCCAGCCGACGCTTCATCCTGGTAGATGGCAAAGAAGCGGCTGCTTTGACTTAAGGAACGAATCGTCCCTACCGCAGGCGTATCTTATATGTGCGCGCTAGAAGCGCAGGGAAGTGAAGGTTAGCGGATGCGCTGCAAGAGTGAGCAAGGCTCCACAGAACGTGCGCCTGCGAACACATCAAACGGCTGTTCCGTGGTCGCACGTAGGCCAGTTCTACGCGCGTACTGTTCTGCACCGTGCGCCGGCTTTCGCAAAACTTTGGTTCCGCGATGCTTCAATTACCGTGGTAAGAAGGCACCTCAGGCCGCAGTCAATGAATCTAAACGCGGAGTCAGAAATGACATTCTGCCTCCTCGCCGGCGCACTGTCGTAGTGATGCGCGGCCACCCGAATTTTGTTCAATAAAGCACGACGATTCCTCAAGCGAGAATGTGTTTGGGCTCATAAACTCCAAATGGATCGCAAATGGGTCGGTGTGTGTCGTACGTGTCTCCAGTGCGTTCTTGCAGTGCAGTGAGAATGTGTACATTTTTTGCGTATTGCCAAACGTCTGGCTCGCAAGTCCGTCTGAGAGCCCCAGGAAGCTTAAGCTGAGAAAGGCAAGTAGAAGGCAGCGATAAGGGTGACCTTCTTTTAAAAACACGAGAGAACTGAGCAGCGGCCGGTACCTGCGGTTGATGAGAACAGTTCAGTTGACAAGGCTTATAAGGCATGGTAATTTTAGTAAAAGCCGGTAAAAGCGGCCGATTCGATCTCATGGCCGAATTTGCGAAGTTCATTATGAAGTTCTTTCAACACGACTTCGGCAACGGTAATGAAACGAGACATCGCAATTGTTTAGTATTGCTGCGGAGCGCGTGCGTGCGAGTAGCCCGGGTGCGCGCAGCGCGGCGTGGCTTCGCGAGAAATGTAAACAAGAGAGGAGAGCTGTTCCCATAGGCGGAGCAGCACCACGAGTAACGCCAACTTCCGGCTTCACTTTAGCTTCACAATGAGTGACGTCAGGGCGCCTCTTGAGTTTCCTTCCTCCGTATCCTTTGCGCACTCGAGGTTGAGCCGCCATTGTCCGCTCAGCGTCCCAATCTCTCACTCACAGACATAGCGTACGGCGCTCGAAGACGATCCTGTCCCGGTATGCCTGTATCGCACAAAACACATGTAGCGACTGCCAGAGCAAGTCAACCTAGCTTGCGTCTGCCAACCTCCGTCCTCCACGACGCATCGCCTCGTTTGTCCTTCCCGCCTTCACTCAACGTTACCTACACTTTCCTCTAGGTGGTGGTACTATGCCGCGCGCTCGCGCTACTTCATACTAACCCCGGCTCGCGATTTTCTTCACCTCCAGGAGTCTTCCTCATTCGCTCGGTTCGCGGTTTCGGACAGACGCCACTGATTCGAAGAGCTGGGCAATTACGCTTGTGCGTAAATTGTGTTGGCTCACTGCGCGTTTGGGGAAAATGACTAACTCAAGAGCATGAAAGCGCCGTATACAAAAACTTTTCATGCATATGTTCCGAATGTCCTGACAGAACTAAATCTACATCCGATATTAGATTTGCAAGAAAGGGCAAGACGTGCTATGTGCGATGTGCGGACAAAGCGTAAGGTTTGAGGGTTATAGGGGCGTATTTTGCAGACTATTAAAATACAAATGCCAATGATGTCAGTGTGGACTGATCGCCACAATTTTCTAGGAATATGCGCTTACGTCAAACAAGAGAATTATGTGAGAGCAAGCACTTGGCCTCCCGCATTGCGCCAGGACTGAACTCTTCAACCAACTGGGAGTTCCCAACAACCTTACCGAACTCATTGAAGCCCAACAACTCTCTCAGCTTGAACGGCTCACTTTTACTGAAACGGGACGCTTTATTCTATCCACGCTTGGCTTCACCTACCATCAGCAACAGGGCCTCAAACAAGCGATCCCGACCGATATCCGTAACTGGATCTACATAGATCCTATCCCTAGCAACATGCACCCTGAATATAACAGGGCCCGGCGCCAAGCTCGTGCCGGAGCTATAATAAAAGCCCTTGCTCACGTACCTGGCATCACATTTGTTGATGCAGCCCAATACTCCCATGGCACACGATTTGTGGCTGTCGCCACACGCAGTGGAGTCCTGCATCACGCCTCCAGCGTCACTACCCCCACTGCCGAGACGGCTGAAGAAGTGGCCCTGGCCACTCTAGATCCCACCTGTCACACCATCGTATGTGACTCTCGCTCAGCCATCACTAAGTTCAGCAAAGGCCGAATTTCTCCCCAAGCTCATCGCATCCTCTGCCGGGCACACACTCTAAAGACAGCATAATCTCCCTCACATGGATCCCGGCCCATGCGGGCTCTGTCCACCCACACCTCCCCAATCTCAACGAGGTCACCCACTCCATTGCGCGAGGCCTAGTCAACCGCGCCGGAGTCACTGGAGATGATTTGGACACCAGGGACAATCTGACAACTTATAACGATCTCGTTAAGGCCGGGGGGAAGGTTCGGCGTTAAGTCGCCGAACCTTCCCCCCGCCTCACCCCAAGTTCAGCCGGGCGCAGGCTACCACACTGCGTCTGCTACAAAAAAACACGTACCCTTCACCCGCCTGCCTCCACCTTATATTTCCAGACGTCTACAGTATCCCCAAGTGCCGGTGCTGTGGCATTCACCCGGCTACGCTTCCGCATATGATATGGGAGTACCCAGCACAGTACACACAGACTAACAGCACGACTCTCTCGTCGAGGTTGCATGAGGCTCTGCGGAGCTCCGCCATCGACGACCAAACCTGGGCGACCCAGCACGCCCGTGAGGCAGCGGCGAGGCAAGCCCTCGACGTCCCTTCATGGGAGGCTTAGGCCCGGCCATCATAAAGCGCTGGTTGTACAATAAAAGTTTATTCCTCCTCCTCCTATCTTTTACAATCTGATTTTCTGTGCCAAACAATATGGCTGCGAGTCATTTAGTTTTCCTTAATATGAATTTCAAAGATTGGTTGCGTTCCCAACTCATGAATATTTTACTGGCCACCCTGTGTTTGTGACTGCAGATACTACACGGACAATGTCGGTGAAATCGTCACTGAAATGGCCGCTGCCTAGTTCGGAAGATATGTGAAAGCTCCCTGTGCCGTCAGGAGACATCGTCAGCTTCACTTCTTTGGCGTTAGCGCCACGTGTGTGTTTAGCACGCGTTCTGCGTGGTTACATTATGGTAGTGTTGGATCTGACGTCATCAACCCATCGTGACGTGACATGAAGCAGCTACCTGTTTCGGTTTGGGCACGTTGTTTATTGGTCATTTAAAATTATTGATGAATTTCTAAGCAAATTGAGTGACCCTACCGGTGACAGGAATGTCGATGCAATTTGCAAATGGCAATATCCTAGTATGGTTAAAAAAAAGGTAGGAGTTGCCCGTAAATCCTAAACACTGTGCTAATATCTATGATATGCTCATTGTGAGCCACTTAAAGTAGTTCAAGCACAAAGCCTTCATGACGTAGTTCGTGCAAAATGATTTGGTTGAGTATATCTATAATTCACAACGAAGGGGGAAGAAATCACAATGGCACCAGTGAAATATGAATGACATCTTTTATATAACCTTTACACAGTATTTTTGAAGCATACAAACAAACTAGGCTAATTCCACGGTGAGTATACTTCCCACCCGAAACGCCCTATTTAACCCAGCAAGAATCAAAACACTTGGACGATATTCCGGAGCGATAAAATGCCAAAAACCTTTGTAGCCCTTTATTCGGATATTCCGTGAACACAAAAGCTTTCTTGTATTCCATTCTTGCGTTGCGAAAGGAAATTGCCAGGAAGGACTCTTTTCCCACTGAGCTCCGACACTGTCATAGGTTTGAATAGAGCGTCCGGGTATTCAGTTCACTACGTGGTTACCGATGACAAAACTCGTCTTCCTTTGGCAACCACATTTACAAGGCCTCATTTGTTCAGTGCCTGTCAGCCTGGCGGAAACGCAGTAACAATTCAAGCACTTCCAAACGCGCTACTTGGCTTGGCTTTGTTGTGCGCTCGGGCGTCATTGGGACACTGTGGAGAATGCGTATTGGCTTCCCGCACCATTCTGATGAAAGGGCCATAGAGAGCCAACAAAGAGCAGCGAAAAGAAAGCCAGAGCGCCTGGTCTCAAGAATTAATGCCCTACTCGCCACTGCTATTATCTATCGGTGCGGCTTAGGTGGAAGCTGAACTTTATTGTCTAAATATATTCGAAGGTACAACATAGGCGTTACCCTTTCACGGAATAAAATAAATATTTCGTACTGCGCTATTATTAATTTCTAGGTATTCGAAGAAAGTGAATTCTGTCCACATTGCTCGTTTCTTGACCCTTATTGCTTAATTTGGTAGTATTAGAATATAGTAAATGTTACAAGAAGAAGGTCAGACGTGGACAATCAACCAACGGGAAGGTGCTTTTCCATGTTATGAGACCTTACTGTATCACTTAACTATTTCAAGGAACCACTACATTAACCTAGTGTCATTTGCTGATACCATTGTCTATTTTATTCACCCGGTATCAATTTTAGGGAGGGTCTGATGTTTTTCATAGCAAAAGAGTCCTGGGGGAAGGGGAGGGGCATAACGTGTAAGGGTCGACCTAGTGGGCTTATCTATCTCTTTTGCTGCTGCAGTTCCGATTGGTTGGGCTGGGGAGCGCGTAAGGAGGAAACAGGTGCTCCCAACCAATTAGCACTACAGAAGTAGGCGAAATATATTCACTAGGTGGACGCCTACATGCTACCTCCTCTCCCCCCCCTCGGTCTGAACAACTTAATTCGGTGCATTCTCGTCTTTGTCTGAATCTTCAACGTTGTATTTTAGCAGTAACGGGGCTTCCACTGGTTTCTTTTCGCTAACATTTGAATATATCTGAAATACGAATATATATGCTTTAGATCAAGCACATTCAATATTGCTTTCGGTCTGGATTTTGTTTTTGTCTATACCTATGCTGTGTTACATTTTTTTACACAAACGAAAATGCCGTGAAACCGGGAAGATATCATTATCGTAATGTCGATTTTATATTGAGGCAAAAATAAATTAACAGAAATATGGCTGAGTGATCAGCGTGTTGCAAGTTGCCTGCACGTACGAAAATTTTCACTTCGGAGCACGCACACACATGCGCACACGCACGCACAGATTTTCTGCAAAGGTACGCCACTTAGAACAGCATAGTCTATGCTTGGAGAGATTCAGATGATTTCACTTTAATTTTAAAAGTAGTCTAAATGGTATACGGGTTACGGTCTGATTTGTCTCATTGTTACGTTTTTTGACACTACTGCGAAGCTTTTAAGCGAAGTGCCGCAATGGGTTTCATGCGGCGGTGAAGGGTGGCGTGCGATGACATGGTGGTTATAAAATGTAAGTACAACAAAGGTGTGTTGGAGATGCGTATTTACTTTCGAACGTAATAATAAATGATTTTAATCAGCTGGTTGCTTTTAGTCTGTACTTATGTTTACGGAAAAGCTGTGAGTGTAGTGAACGTGGCGTTATTGCCAAGGAGTTCCTAGGTGATGCGGTAAAACTTGTCGCTAATAACTCTTGAATAATTGCGCTTAACTTATTCATGCTTAAATTTCAACGCTCAATCCAGGCACAATTGGGGTGCGATCTTGTACGCGTTCCAAAATAGAACGGAGGTGGTTCGTTCCACCAAGCCAAATACGATTCGTCAATTTGAACAGTGCCGAACGCCATGACGTCAATTGTGACGTGATATCTGCTGTCAATCATTCTGTGTCATCTGCTATCGGATGAACGGAACGGAACATACCGCCTATTTCGTGACGTAAAGAACGAACCACCTCCGTTCTATTTTGGAACGCGTACAAGATCGCACCCAAAGGAGTCGAGCACGCCAGAAGCGCCGAAAAGGCTGCCCCACTACTATCATATCAGACGGAAACGCCACCTGCGGGAAAGGGGGACGACGGTCAAGATTGTGCGGCAGATACTATAGAGGCCCGTTTTACCTATCGTGCATTTGCCGCAACGTGGCGTATGCGTATTTTCCGTGACATGCCAACATCCACATTTCGTCACACACTTCGTCACGGGACGTTTCCGTCTGACGCATGAGTGGGGTGCGCTTGGTTTCGATATCGGCTTAATTGAGCGTTCAAATTCTATGATGAATATATTGATTTGGGTGTGATTTTTAAGATAAAAATAATATAAACTTTTTTGAAATCTGATGGCCTCCATGTTTCTCATATAAACTAGCGCCCTCAGGGCTGCATTAAAAGTTTAAATAACAATTTTTGATCACCATAGTCCTAAACTGACGGAATCAGTGTCAAATTACATCTGCCTTTCCCATGAGACCCTCTTCAAAAACGACCCGTTTTCTACGCTCAGATCCTTTCTATAGAAACGAACTGATTATCTAAAAAAACTTTAGAGTAAATACATTGTGTAATTACATATCTCATTCAAACAGACAATAATTTTGCTGCGTGCTTTCATTTAACTATTCATTTATGATTATTATTCCTCACGTCGCGTTATACCAGCTCCACGTCGGGCGAGCAAGGAGTTTGTACGGCTGCGGCTGTAGACTCCGTGATACTGCCTACAGGCATCCGACAGGAAGAGATAAACATTTGGAAGAGGAGCGCAGCTTTATGCCGAACGCAGTTATCTGCGACTCTATGCAGCCTCGCCATGGGCGAGAGAAAACAGATGCGCCGTTCTTTCGTCAACAGGATCATTTCTGAGTGAGAAAAAAAAAAAAACTGAAAGCTGGAAGAAGCAATTGGCTGACAGAATCTAATCAAGCCAGGCATGCGGCCTTTATCTGGTGTTCGCTACGCTCGTGCTCCCTAAACCACGGAAGCAATTTCCTCGTCTTTAGTAGATTAGGCGGGACGTTATCAAGCGCCACCAGCTAAGTCTGGCTGGCGGTGCAGGCATCTATGCTATTCAATTAAACGAGTTCCTCGAAGTAATAATTATTCATTTGTTACGGAGAAGCTAATGACAGGAACACTGCCGTGGTTACCATCTTTGAGCCGTGTAATGGAGAGTGCCGGAGTAGACGAAGTGGTTCGGGAAGAATTGTTTCAAACTATGGTAATTTGAAGTGTAAGTTGTTTGCTCGTGACGTGCTGAAGGTTGTAGTCAAGATAGTATGGCAGCATTGCGAGGATACCTGTATAGAGGAGTCCAGGCATTTGAGTCGACAAATTGATTCGGCATCCCGGCCCTGCAAAAGTGGATGTCCATCGAAGCTGTTGCAGAAGCACCACTACAAGGGCTGAGGGGGGTATGCAATGCTTTATTAATATTTCACATGGTTGTTTTGAACTTGCTATTTATTTAAACGTACGCTCTTCTCTACGTTATATGTGTGATAGCAATGAATGTGCGCACTGTTCGCTTCACTTTATTGACTGCTTGTAGCCTACGCATTACGAAGGGGATGACTCATTGCATTTTGCTTGCTTAGAGGGGTTTTACCCATTGCTGCTGATGATAATTTTTGAGCGCGGATGGACATGATAAATTCCAATGACCGAGAGGCTGAAAGCTTCCCTGTAATACAAAAGGCGCCTGCCTTCCGTGAAGAGGAGTTGCAATTCTACATTCTTTTTGAAACCGAATACGGTATTTCCCCGCTAAATCTGCAATCGGCTAGCGACCGCTCATAAGAGTGATAATCACGAGCTTCCCGATGTCGGTACCTTGAGTGGCGAAAGAGTAAAAAGAGCGCCCAAAGGCTATACAAGGCTCGAGTTCTGACCGCTTGATAGCTGGTCAATCACCGTAAGCGAGCTCACCTTCGATCTTCATGGAAGGCGCTTACGTAGAATTCTTAGTTTACTATATAGCTATAACAGTTGTTCACTGAACGGGCTTGACGTTCATAAAGGTGCTGTTTTGTCATACAATAAAGCTCCAGTTTTCTCGGCTTCAGCACTTGTACCTGCGAACTGCCCCAATTAGTAAACCCCCCTTGCTTCCTATAAAATAATGTTTCATAAAGAAGCCTTCATAAAAGAAGTGCATAGATTAATGCAACCACTCTGAAGAAAAATGTGTTAAGGGTTTCTTGTTCGCAATTAAGAACGCAGTGCATTTTAATAAAAGCGTGAAGAAGTGCTGACGCCTCATTAAGCCTGAACAAAGGTTATTCGCAGGACATCAACGCTTCGCCTCTCCGCCGCCTCGTGCTGGGATTCACATGCGTCAGTGCAATGCATATTGTAATGTGTTTATTGTGAATGAAAAAAAAGCTGGCTAATCAGTCGAAGTGCGTGGCACGCGGCTCTGCCCTCTGCGGGTGCAATTTTCATAGAGAGAGTCTTCTAGAAAGCCGAGTGTCACTCCAGTTCATTCTTTCGCGCTTGTTGCCTTACTACGTATGCTAATCACTTTTCGCCATGGTTAGCTAAGCCAGCCTATCGGATCACTCTATCCACCGCCAGACTCATGCAATTTGTCTCCGCTTCCATGAGCAAAATTTTGAATCTTCTCCAGCCTGCATCACTCTTTAAAAACATTATTTCCTTGTTTTTTTCTTTGTTTGTTGTGATTGCTGCTGTTGTTGTGTTCCTGCCGTCGAAGGCTAAAAGGCGTGGTGTTATGCTTTTACGATAAGTGGTATGAAAAAAAAAACTTTCAGTCGATTCGGCTGATACATAAAGAGGGACAGCGCAGCTAGTATATCAGACCACTGTAACCTTCGGAATCTAGAAACGGGAAGATGTTCCTATCTGCTGTATGTCCTGTATTTCGCTTTTTTGAATGCTTCCGCATCTTCGCTCTCTTTCTCTCTCTCTCTGTTTCTGAACGAGCGCCGTCTTGATGCTTTATTCATGGACGTGACGCTGTACATTTTCCAGTAACGATGAGTCATGAGGCTTATTTAATGACGTCCCCTGCGCGTATAGCGTTGCTTATGCATGCGGGAAAGGAACTCATTAATTTAGAAAAGGAAAGATGAATGACGATGGAAAGAGAAGGCGATCAGTAAGCGGATATCCCACGACAGCGACAACAAAATAAGAACAATAATCTTTCGCGTTGAAGGTGCTCGTTTTTCTTGTGAAACGAAAAATATAAGGCAAGGCGCAGAAGAACGCTTGCTTGAGAAGGAAGCTTTCATAAAAATGAGCTACATGATATCACTGCCGGCTAATTAGCATTCAATTTCTTACCTCCCAAGCGCTTTTAGACCAAAACTGTCTTAAAACAACCACCACCTGTTCTACGCTTTCAATAGTTGAGCACGTTTAAAGTAGTGATAAATTCAGGTTGATCAAAAATAATGTGAAGAAGAACACATAGAAAGAACCAAGATCGATGAAAAACGTTGTAGAGTGAAGTGCTCGCGCAGCGCAGGTCTTCTTTTATTTCATGAGGGATAGGAAACGAAACCATGTTGAGCTTTGCGTGTGTGTTGTGTTCGCGAAACGCGACTGCAGCTTCACAGGAAAATCGCTCTCCATCGGTCGGTTCGCTTTTCTGAAAAACACAGTGATGTCACGTCAATAAGTAAACGCTGTGCTGACAAGGCCTCCTCATCCGTAGATTTTGGAAAGTAACATCTTTACTAAAGGTTCGAAGCAGGGAGAAATATTTCGAAGTACGAGGACAAGATTTCTCGGATTCCTTATTGCTTTATTTATGGTCATAATGCGCTTCTTGAAGGCAACTGCGCTAGAAGCGCTTGTGACTGCATACAGGATAGAAAATTCAACTGTCGGTCGCGCACTATTTCTTTCCTTCTTATCTTTCTTCGTCCTTTCTCACATTTAGGGTAGCCAACAGGTAGCGCGCTTGGTTAGTTTCGCTGCTTTTCCTTCTCATCTATCTTTCTCCATCTCCCTCATGATGTACTAGTTCAAGAGCATTGACTATTGAGCCTAACCTATCTGTTTCGCTCAGCGCTAATTTTACTGGACTCAAATTAGACTTCATGCGCTCCTTTAACACACACACACATTATATATATATATATATATATATATATATATATATATATATATATATATATATATATATATATATATATATATATATATATATATATATATATATATATATATATATATATGTACATATATATGTACATATATACCGGAAAATGAACCAGATGCGAGTTTCCGGGTTGCTAACCTGCTCTGGGGTGGAGGGAATAAGAGCTGTAATGAGATCCTGAAGTAGAATAAAGCATTGCGGCCTCATAGCGTAGCGAATAAGTTGTGTTTTCTTGTTCTATCGCCCTGTTTCCTTGTTTAGTCCCTGAACTTCACCATGACAGCCTTTAGTCATGCCTAAGTATTGTAGTCTCGTTGGAAAATATATCATTGTGTTTAATGATATGAACACAGATTGCAAGAGCCTTCCTTGCGTAAACCATAAACTAAGGCATAAGAATACGTTGCTCTGTAATAAGGGGGGATTGAGAAGTGATTTCCATCTTTTTTTTTCTGCTCTTTTCTTTCTTTAGGAATGGCAGGCAAGCTCGGCATGACCAAGCTTGAATTTAGACATATGTATGGTCCTGTCAGACAAATTTTATGAATGGCTAACCCCCAGTTACTATCCAACAAAGGGTTCAACCTGCTTTGAGAGCGGGTTATTCGTAGCACAGTGTTCCAGTATGTGTTACGGATGGTGATCCCCTTCCAACCATGCCTTACCCGTACGCAGGAACCAACCGGTACTTCGAGTGCTGTACTGTAGCAACGCGCGGTTTTTACCACTGCGTTAGACTGCATGTTTTCGGGATCGGCCACCGGAAACGGGTCGACACAAAATAAATTGCGGTTAGTTCCTAAAGGAACGTAAGTGCTCTAAAGTATGGTATCAACACCTAATCTCAGGTACGCTTGGACAACGGGAACTGACACGTTTGCGTAGCCAGTAGTGCGCTTAAACCGTACTTGCAGAACATAATTCCAAATCCCATTTAGGCTAGGTTGCTGAGTATTGCGGGAAAAACTATTTTAGGAGAGCACCAAATACTCTATAAAGAGTTTCGTTACTTCGAAGGTACTTCCAAGATATACCTTCCTGTGAAGTTCGAAAGGAAGTACAACAAAACGGTGTACTACCAAAAAGCTTTATTGTCGCGCAAGGTGAGTTGCTGTTATAAATTTACGTCACGGAGCTTGTTTGTGTTCTTAAAAACGGGACTTCCTGCGCTGAAAAGGCGCTTAGGGATGCGCTCGACGGGACCATGAGATTATGTCGCAGGAAGCGTTCATGAAGCATAGGATACTTCAAAACAACTGTGATTTTCCTGGACTAATTTCCACCCAGGCTCGCGGACAACACAGCTGAAACTAAGTTGCCTCCTACGGGTGCCATGTGCATCGTAATAGAGCTTTTGTGTTCGAAGATTCTGGACTTTGTCTCATTATTTGCACCGCAACGCGAGTCGTAACAAGTTCAGACGTTAGTCACGCGGCATTCGCGCACACATGCTTCGGCGACGTCAGTAAGTGGGGCTGACACTATAATTACTGCGAAGTATGGAGGCTCACAGTTCTATACCATCTAAAATTGTTACTTCCATTTACAGCCGGTTCTGGGAGTTAGAAGTTATGCGGATCCCACGCACTGTGAGAATCGATGTAAACGAAGCTTTCTGTGCTGTTTGCTTTGATAGAAGACAATTAGCATTGGTGCTGACGGCGTGTGTTTAATTTCTTCGTCGTTTAGTCTAACACGAGAGTCATGAGGGGATGGTAAACGTTACCTTGCGTGCACCACTGCTGTTTGTCTCCGTAGTACACAGAGCTCACAGGTGGAGGTGTTTGTTTGAGGCGTTGTTGTGCGCCATACTTCATAACCACTGAGAGAGTTGAGCATATTCATTGCCTCACGCGGCACATGGCGTCGTGGCAGAAGTATTAAACTTTCATTGAATTATGGGGCTGCAAGTGCCAAAACCGCAATCGCATTATGAGGTAAGCCGCAGTGGCCAACTCTGGATTAATTTCGACACTGTGGTGTTCTTTAACGTGTCCCTAAGTCTAAGTGAAGTAGCGAATTTATTTCGTCCCTGTCGAAAGGCGGCTGCAGTGGTCGGGATCACACCCGCGAACTGGAGCCGAAATGCTACCGCGGTGGGCACAGAAGTGTTGATTTGACGTGGGAATGCTTCCGTATATAGTGTCGCCTAGACCCAGGGTACGCTATAATGCGGCTCTGCTTGTGCACGACCTGTATAAGTTGTCCGCTGGACACATTTGCAGGGTGTTTATTTTTGAGAAACGTGCCGTACTTGAATTTAATGTTATCCCGTTTGCCCACAACCACTGTCGTGTCTATAGCAGTAGCGTTTACTTGCCTTCTCGCGTCAAAACCCGCTGCAGCATGTTGCCACAATGCCCTCCGGATCTCCCGGGCGTAGCCACAATGCCCTCCTGACTGTCGTAGTTATGCATGAGCCCCCTGCAAAAGCACTTCAGACGTTGCAACACTTACTTTCGCGCTTAAGCACAACAGTTTCGAGGGGATGTCGACAGAATGGTAGAAAGAGGCTTGGGAGAGGCGGCAGGCACTGTCCAGAGCCAACGCAGTCACGAAACGAGAGAATAAAAGGCTCGTCATTCTTCTGTAGTGACACCTCACAGAAATGAAAGGAGGGGGAAAGATGGGAAAGGTGAAGTGAGAAAGCCTGCCTCGCTTGGGTTCACTTCACTAAAGGAAATCGTACCATTAGGCATGGCAAAAGTTACTGACAAACTGCATAAACGTAAATTCAAAGTACCGTACGATGAGGTACGGCACGTTTCTGCTGTTTCTGAGAAATAGGTGCCCTGCAATTTTTGTAAGTGAGAAGTGATGCTGAGCGTATCCACAGTCAGTAGACTTTCCCACCGCGTGATCTTTCCTTGGCCGCGAAATTCCAGCAATCTGATCAAAAAGCTATACACATGAGCTATGCGCAGTTAACGCTGCCACGTCGCCGTTTAGCGCCACCAGCTAGGTTTCAATCATAATTTGCTCCACTCGAGAGAACAAGCGCTCTTTGTTGCTGAGAGCTGTGCGGAAGCCATAATGGGTACGAGATCACAAGCCCACCACGAGGCAAGGATTTCTCTAGCAGCAGATTTTTTCGCACCTGCCCTACCAAGCTGATAACATAGACGTCCACGCGTGTCAGGAAGCGACAAGGAGACAAGAAAAGTAGGCATCAGGTAAAAGAAACGTGGCAGGGAGGCAGAACTACCGGGTAATTTAATCCTTTCATGGAATGAATTCGGCGTACGAGTCGTGGGACAGCTGACAGCTTAGTGCAACAAGGTCGCATGTTGGCAGCATTGCAAGCTGCTTGTGTTGAACAAAGGTATTCTGCCTGTAGCGGTCAGGCGGGGTTGGTCTTGTGCTCTCTTGCTAAAGGAATTATTTGTTTTTCTCTCTAAGTATTTGGAATAACGAGTGCAAGATACCCTGGAACGTATTTAGGTCCCGACAAAAATACTCCTCTTTCAAAGTATTTCTAAGATAACGAAACACGCTGAAGGCTACTTAAGATAGAGTAACTTGAGTAAAGTATTGAAGATACGTACACGTCTGGTTCAAAGTATACTTAATGACTTTTAACTCGTCACCTTAAACGATTTTCTCGAGCGCCCATCTTTTACTTTTGTTTGAAAGCAGTGGCGAAAGAAAAATCGTTGTGGTATATTGAGTGAGGCCATCATTGAGCTTCCCACTCACTCAGCAATTTTTTTGAACAAGCTGCAAGCACAATGCAGTGGTTTGTTCAATGCGGATGTGCCATTAAGCGCCCTACATTAGTGTGAGGTCTCCCAATTTGGGATCTAACATGGTCGCAGAGGGTTCGGGAAAGCGTTCTTGAGGCCCCCGATAACCACGCAGTCTAAGCCTTTGATAGCCGGTAGTTCTCCAGGCACCGGACCGAAACTAACGCAGGTTTAGAGTCTCTCACGGTAGCTGAAGAAATCGAGAAAGCAGACAGCTTCCGCCCTGAATTCCACTGACCCCATATCATTCTATGCCGATGCTCCACAGCTAAAAGGGAGGCTTTGTTATGGGTTGCGCTTAACTGACGCAATACAAGGTGATATCCTTTTATCGAGCACGTTCCGTGATTTTATTGAATGCAGCATGGATCGCGCGCACCTAAATTAGTGCCCTGTAATGAGCTGCAACTCACTTCCTGCAGCGTGCAGTCTTTCCACTGTTTTCATGTTCGCTACGCGTGAGCTCAGATGAGAGGGCTCGGCCATCACGCCGCAACTCAAGTAGCGCCATCGCGTCTCTTCTACTTCCGCGTATGAGTACTTAGTGGCGTTCATTCAACGTAACCATGAATGAAGCATGTGTAAGGCAACGAAATCCTGTTCTTTTTTTTTTTTGCTGGGGGTTTGAGCGTGTTTCTGAAGCTCTGTGAAGGGGAAACTTTAGCTTGGGCCCAACTCCGACGCGGCCTATTCAAATACATGTCAAACGCAAAAATGCTTTTCTGAGATAACCCCTGGATTGATTCTAATGAAATTTGTAGCATTTGAGAGGGAAAGTTAAATTATAGTGATTACCGGAAGCGGAATTTCGATTTATGGTTTGAATTTTATGGAAAAGATCTTAAAAATTTCGAAAGCTTGAAAAAGATAGACGCACAATGTTTATAAATTAACTCTGCATAAAAACCAGATATCGCGGTTTTGTAAACGGCACCCATTAGGTCATTCAAAGCGCACAAATTCGATATGTCAATATATATCTTAGGTGAATTTGTTACGTTGTGTGCAAGGGTTCTGCAAAATCTGTATTTCCACATTACAAAATTTTTTTAGATTCATGTTTAACAAATCAATTTTGTCCGCTGTAGATGTACTATCAGATTCAATGCACAGAATTGCAATGTAATTTTTCCTTTCTGAGTTACCGCGTTGTAAACTTGATAGTTCCGTCTTTTGAAAATTTTCGAATTTTGGCATTTTTTTTAATAAAAGAAATTACCATCTTAGCAAAAAAAAAATCGAAATCAACAGTGACTAGATGTTAAGTTCTTCTTTTAAATGCAACAAAGCTTGTCGAACTTGGTGCAGTGGTCGCCGAGAAAAACGAATTCTCCTTCTACATGTAATTAGGAGCACCCGAGGTAAAGTAACTCGGTTTGCCACTGCATACGATTCGTTCACTAAGTTCTGTTGGGTAGTCTGTATCTATACAGGGGTGTCCTAGCTAATGTCATCCAAGCTGTTAAAAAAAAGTTGAATTGAACTCATCTTTTACGTGCCAAACCTACAATTCGATTATGAGGCACACCGCAATGCGAGATTCTGGATGAATTTTTGCCACCAAGGGATCGTTAGCGTGCCCCCAAATGCGCTGAACACCGGCGTTTTTGCATTTCGCCCCTATCGTAATGTGGACTTGATCCTGCGGCCTCGTGCTAAGCAGTGCAACACCATAGCCTCTAAGCAAGCGTGGCGGGTGGTTAAGTATAAAAAAAAAAACCGTAAAGGTTCAACATGCGTTTAGGAGGCCTACCTCGTTCGGTCATCAGTACTCTTCCACCACGAGGGTAACTGTAGTCTACTATGTGCTCGGTAATTAGAAAATAATAAGTCAACCTTTCTCGCATTTAAATTGACGTTGTGACTTCGAACGTGAGAACTGCTATCGCGTTATAAAATGCGATATTCAGTTGCTTTCAACGGGCAACTTTTTTCCGCGCCATGACAACAGCGGTATCAAAGCTGAATGGATGGATGGATCCTATGACTACCAAGAGCACCAAGAGCACCAAGAGCACCAAGAGCACCAAGCTCTTTTTCTTATTTTGAGAAATGCTCTCTCTCTCTTGCTCTTTCATTTTTCATTTTTCTTTTTTACAGACGAAGAGTCCCAGCATCAAACTTTAGGAGCCATTATTGGGAACTTCATTTTGTACGCCTCTGTTGTTTACGATCACCCTAATTTTCTGCCACCAGACCTCCAATGGCCTCTTACTAGTATCTGTCGTGTTCATGATTACTTTCCTCTTGCTGTCCATGAAGGATGAACAGGCGGCCAGCGGAGCCTAAACCGACAGACAGGTTAATGTCGGCACATTCTAATAAAACATGTTCCATCGTTTCTCTGGATTTACCACAGCGAGCATGTGCTTCTTCTTCCTTGGCGTACCTCTCTTTTCTAACTATTCCTTATAAGGAATCCTGATCTCTCGAAGGTAAGTAAAGGGCTTCGCTTTTTGTTATGAAAAAGTGTTTCTTTCCTGAATTTGTTTTAACCTCTTGGAAAGTTACTCATAGCCGGTTTCTTTTGCATTGCCGCCACACATGAGAGTGTCTCTGATTTTGCGTTTAACCTTCTTATTTCAAGAAAATAACTCAAGCTATTGCATCGCTCGGCAGCTTTGCATACTAACAAGCACGGCAAATTTTACAGTAAAAAAAAAATTGAACCAAATGTCGAAAAATTCACCCTCATGGTGAGATCTCCTAGCCTTCTCATTAGCTGAGATCGTATAGCGACCACCCGGGAAAGACGTTGGTATCTGGTTGGAATCGGAGACCAGGATGAATTGTGCCTCAATCGCAAAGCCTTATTTCTGAAAAACCCGTATAGTTTTTGTTTTATTGGTATGGATGACATGTGTCCCTTTGGAGCAGACACTACATGTATAAGGAGAGGACAGTTTTCGCTGCATACCTCATAAGATCCTGACAAAAAGTTTCTCCGTGAACATTGAATATCGAATACACATGGTGGGCTCTTCATCAACATGAAATGTTTTTGTTTCCTCACAGTGCCGACTGCTAGGTGGATTCCCAAACTGACACATCTTGTGCCGGTTTTTCGATTCAACATAAAGGGGCACATTGTGCGCTGCATCGCAAGCGCTTTGTCGGGTGTTGACAGATAGCGTACACTTTAATTGTCGCAAGTAGATTAGCTCCTAACCCCATCAAATTATTATCGGCAGTCTATCCGATGTTCGTAGACCTTTCAATACAGCTGTAATGTTCTTTTGTAGGTCATAAAATAAAACAGATGACTCACTGACAAATGCCACCAATATAACTGGCAATGTATCAATATATATGTATATATATATATATATATATAGATATATATATATCTAGTAGATGGTTTTGTTGGGTGCGGGGCACGAATGGTGGCATTCCACCTCTTTCTCTCTGCGTTTAAGCTGTCTATCTCCTTTCATGTTTATCCCCGCTCTTTAAAAGGAAACGCTCGGGCGAAACAATTTCCGCCATGCGTTTGGAAGGCTCTATCCGACCGTAGCCGTAAGACCATCTTCCTCATTCCTCTTAACGCAGCTAAATCAGGCGTCACATACGTTACACTTTCAGGTGACAACAGAAGGAGAAGATTGAATACTTTTGTGCATATTGGTGAGAGTGCCACACCACGTATTTTGTAGTCATCGAGAGGTTTAGGTATAATAGGTTGTTCGTAGGTTACTAGCAAGCCTTACGACCAAGAGGAATTATACCGGTTCAATTCGGGTTCAGGTTCAGCGCTCCGATTTCGTTCAGGTTCGGAGAACCAAAGAAGAAAGCCATAATGGTGCGCGAAGCCGTTCACAACACTGAACCAGTTTGATAAACGGTTCGGCACAGTAAACATTACTATATATATACAATGTGGCGACAGGCCGTGTAGTGCTAGCGACTTTAACGCATGGCAGCAGGTGGGGAAAAAATTGGCGTACTTGTACGTGGGCGACCGAAATCGATGTATTTTACGTGTATATTAAGCTACTTTAATGTGGTACAGCAGCTGTAGACATAAAGCACTGATGTCGCAAGAGTGTTCAGTGCATATTGCGGTGCCCCACAAAGCCGTCGCTCTTTTCAGCGTTTCGTTTTATTGCCTACTATGCTACTTACGGGGAAAACAGTAGAAATTTAGAGGGCTGTTCGGATAGCAAAATATTGCTAATCGAATTGAATACCAGGATGCAGCGTAGATCCGGGCATTGAGATGCCGACAACGGGGACAGTGGCCATGCGGTTTCGGGCTGGGTCTTCTTCTACTTGAATAAGCTTTTCGCATTGCCGTCATCAGCACAATTTTGGCCAGTGGCGTTTTCGAAAATGAAGAATGGGAATGCAGCCGAGGTATTATGAAAAAAAAAAGAGTAGTGGCTTTTTTTTTTCTCTACAACGTGTAGTTTACGAATAGAGTGTATACTTAGAAAGGTTCATGTACATATAGAAGACAGACTTAATGAGTGAGAAATCCCGTGTCTGCACAGGGTGGCTTTAGTTTCTAAGCCTGGACATAGTGAGTTAACGTTTACTTGACGTAGTTACTACCGGACTTTTGATGGGTAAACTCTGGAATGTGAGACAGGGCGGATTCACATTGTAATGCATAAATTACAACTCCAAGCTTCTAGTCTGTATATGGAAAAAAGAAGCCAGCAAGTGACGTTTCCCACAGTTCGTATTTCTTTTTTGAATAAAAGCAGGTGAGGACGTCGATGCTTCGGAATGATGAACAAGGACCACTTGTGCTAAATGCTGTGGTGATCTTCCTTGCGCAATCGCACGTGGCGTCGACCCCTGCGCTGGCTAAGCGCTTACAAGTGTGTCCAAATCACGCACTTTAACGCGAGAGCGTTAAGGGCCCCATGTCGCAGAAAATCCTGCGTCAACGACGCCCGCCCGGCGTCCAACGTCAGACGTTGCTTCGGCAAAAGTCGTTTCGAACCAAATTCCGAACCACGCATACCCAGCATCCTCCCACGATTGATTTCCAGAAATACAAGAGCACGTGGTACTCTGTAGGGAGACGCCAAACGTGCGTAGAACAAAGGCACGGAAGAAAAGCTAATTTCCTGTCCCGTTTACAGGTGTCGTCATCGCGCACTCAGGTGACGATGGCATCCATTAGCGACTGCAGTGTTGTTACAAGAAGCTGGGCTGAAGAACTTGATTTTCCTTTGTTTTCGGATCTCGAGGTCACCATCTTTGCTTTTATTGCTCTCTGCGTGTACTGGCGTGTGCGTTTTACTGTTTATCGAGATATTGTTGGGAGCTGGCCTAATGGTCGAAGGGACGACTTCCAGACAAATGGCGGGTTCTGTGGTGCCCCTGAATTAACGGCATGACCGAATTCACAAGCGCAATCGTCTCTGCAGAGGTGGCCGTATAGTTATGAGCACATACGTCGTATAGTAATGAGCACATACATATTGCCTATCCCCATTCTCCCTCATAACGCAACCCGCGAGCCGTAACGATGCTTTCTTGGGGTGCGCCGACTGAGAAGTAATAACTTCGAATAATCGCTTATGTATTTAGCACCCGTTTGCATTCTGTCTGCTTGAAATGTTTTGTGCCGTACCGGTGACCGTTATATTTCTTTTAGGCTCAGGTTCCGTTCGGGTTGAAGCAGGTTCTAAATACATCGGTTTGGGCTCGGGTTCAGTTCGACACCCTGATTACGAATTTTATCCGACCGCAGCATGAAGACATCAAGATAGCGCGAAATATTATACATATGCCTTTCCATAAATCCCACTTAAGTAAATTGTGTACTCTGCGTATTACCGTTTTGCTTTACTGTTGTTTGTATTCTTACGCACGGTACGGTTCTCACAAATAACACGTCCCCCTTCCCTCCCTCTTTTTTTCGGTGCCGTTCTTTTTCTGGCAAAGTTGGCAACCCCTGCTATTTAAGGACGCCATAAAATTCACTGAAGTGTTTCTTTTTGTAAGTATTCTATATTTATCTGTTTCATGTGGCACAATAGCAATACACTTGAAAAAGACACAGGGGTGAATAGTCTATGTGTTGGCACGTCTTAAAATAGTTCCTGTTTTGATTTCCATAAGTTGGGTATGTTACGCAGAAGTGATAACAACACGTCTGCGTGTCTGTCTGTCTGCTTTATAATTAAATGTATGTCCTTTATTAAAACGCTATGAGAAACGCACGGTAAGAAGATCGACGGCCGCGTATCATTTGTGTCGGTAAGCTGAGTAATTCGCGCCACTGAGTCGTCAATCTGCAATACCTCCGCAAGGCGAAAAACCGTATTTTTTAATTTAGCGAAGTTACCCAGCATATATTCTAAAAAAATACCGTTTCTCGAATGGTCGGCGTGATGTTGCAGACGACAATGTGGCATTCGGCATTGTTCTCACCTGCAAACAGAACAATTTATGTACAGTCTCTCAAGCTCTCTTTTCCACATTATATTCCACTTTTGCCTTATCCACGAAAAAAAAGATAGTAAAGCAGATGATCCTCTGGTTTACCTCCCTACATTTTCTCTTGTTGTTCTCTCTCTCTCTCAGTGTTCTAGGTCTTCACATGGTAGCGCATTCGCATAAATGCGCATTACTCTAGCACAATTACAATTACAATGGCTCTGCGTGAGGCAAGCTTGCTAGTTACATTATTCAAAGTCAAGCTATTTCCTATAAACATAATAGTGAACACACAGTCATGAAAGTAAGCGTAGATTGAAAAGGACATATCTGGCGTAGCTTCATCGCCCTGTTGGGCTGTGGCAGGCACAGAAACACACGCAATTACACTAAAACAAGGAACAAAATACAAGTGAAACGCTTCACAGTCGTGCATAACTATACATTCTACTTGCTTCTAGTATTTCTTCTCTGCCTTTCTTTTGTCTCTCGTTCTTTTCACTCTTCCTGTCTCCCTACATTTTTTCGAGGTCTATTCCAGCGTGTTTGCATGGTACCTGGGGGTGTATTCGCGACATTGAGAACACGCGGGAAGCCTCGACGGGCATTGACGATGTGTCCTGTATGAGGCCGGTGATCCCCGAGGCATAGCGTCTACAGGTGCTTTAATCGCCTGTATGTAGATGCCTTCCTTTACAATAGCACGCTTTCTCGCGCTTCCGCAAAGTTGTGTCGCAAGCGGTGCTACCTACAAAAAGAGAGTGACAGGAGGAACCGAGATTTCGTGCGTGAACTATGGCCGCCTAAAGCTCGTGGAACCATCGGGCGTATAGACACAATGCGGGCACGCTCGCCGCACGCCCGCTAATGCACACGCTATATTTTGTAACGGTTATCGCTTGCAAATCAACAGCGGCTGGGGAAAGGAGGAAAGTTGGAAGGTATTGTTTTTCTTTGCGGAAGAGAGCCTCTATGAGCTTGGAACAGCACGGAGTGTCAAATAACCCCAACAGCGGCAGCGTCGGCGTTTACGGGTTTAGTGGAAGAGGGCAGGCGTACACCCTTTATCTCGTTGCCCGTGCAAACAGCGCGCGCTGTCACAGCTCCAGCTAGACAATGCCACTGCTGTCGTCGTCGTCGTGGTCGTCGTCTCAAATATATAGATGGTGTACACAATATCGTACTCCGCACATGTGAAATAGAGCGTCATTTATACCGATTTACTCTTGGCCCACACGGGTGCATTCGCCGGGAGCAAATGGAGCTTTCACCTACTTGTTTATACTGCTACGGGCATGTTACGAGTATATACAGACTGTATTTACTATATACAGGATGAGTCAGCTAGACAAAATGGCTGACCACCAATAACACGCAGCAGCCAGCGTCTCGCGATCTTCTTCTTCCTTTGTCTTCTCTCATCCTTCCGTAACCGAACCCCCGGGTGGTAAAGCGCCATCTCGGCACATGGTAGGCGAAGAATTGCGAGCGAAGTATGGCTTAAGCCGCGAAACGTCCACTACGCCAACAGGCGTCGGACTTGAGGATGCACCAAACTGTAGCGGCGAAATCTCATAATCTACATCGTTAACTTGACGTAGGACTTCATGAGGCCCTGTGTAGCGAGAGAGAAGCTTCTGGGAGAGACCAACCCAATGACATGGTGACCAAAGGCAAACCCAAGCACCTGGCGTGAACTGAACATCGTGATTGCATCGGGCATAAAGCTGTTTTTGTATATGCTGCAATGCTGATAAAGGAGATCGGGCGAATTGACGTGTGATGTGAGCGCGATCGATGACTTCACGAGCGCACTCACTTGCAACATTTGGCACAGAAGGGAGGATGGTGTCAAACGGCAATGTGGGCTCGCTACCATACAAAAGATAATAGGGTGAATATCCTGCGGTGTCATGTCGGGACGAGTTATACGCGAACGTCACGCGAACGTCAGTGTGGCGTCCCAGTCAAGGTGATCGTTGGAGACGCACATCGACAGCATCTCTGTGATTGTTTGGTTGAGACGTTCTGTAAGACCGTTCTTTGTGGCTGGTAGGCGGTGGACAGCTTGTGTTCAGTGGCACAAGAGCGTTGGAGGTCGTCAAGAAATCTAAACAAGAACGAGAGGCCGCGGTCTGTAAGTAACTGTTGAGATGCACCATGGTGGAGAATAGCGTCATGAAGGAGAAAATCGGCGACGTCGGTTGCGCAACTTGTCGGCAACGCCTTTGTTATCGCGTAGCGTGTCGCGTAATCAGTGGCGACGGCGATCCACTTATTCCGTCGTCGTCGGAAAAGGGCCAAGCAGGTCAAGGCCTACGCGAAAGAACGGTTCAGACGGAACTCCAATTCGATCGAGTCGTCCGACAGGTGGCCGGGGAGGTTTCTTGCGGCGGTGACACAGTTCGCAAGCTGCGACATAGCAACGCACGGAGTGGTAGAGACCCGCCCAGAAGAACCGGTGTCGTACGTCAGAAGCAGAACGTGGCACAGGGAAACTGCGTATGGCGCGAACTTCTTCCGGGTCTGTTTGAACACCGGATGCGTCAACCAGGTGTCCCAACACGGTAATCTGACAGCGCCCGAATTAACACTTCATGGAGTTCAGTTGGAGGCCGGCTTTTCGGAAGACCGCTATAATGACAGTGAGTCGGGTAATGTGGCCGCCCGACATGGGGAAAAACAATAACGTCGTCAAGGTAAGAAATACAGGTGGTCCATTTATAGTGTCGCGGAAGAGAGTCCATCATACGTTCAAATTTCGCAGGAGCATTGCATAGGCCAAAGGGCATGACTTTGAACTGATATAAGCCATTCGGCGTGAGGAAGGCCGTCTTCTCGCGGTCCATTTCATCAACTGAAATCTCCCAATAGCCGGATCGAATATCGATGGACGAGAAGTATTTAGCTAAGTGCAAGCAGCCTAAGGCGTCATCGATGCGTGGTAGTGGGTAGACGTCTTTTCGCGTGATCTTTTTTAAGTGATGATAGTCGACGCAAAAACGCAAGGTACCATCTTTCTTTTTCACAAGGACGACAGGCGAAGCCCAAGGACTGGCTGATGGCTCGATGACCCGTTTGCGGATCATTTTGTCCACTTCTGATTGGATGACTCGACGTTCAGCATGCGATACACGATATAGACGCCGACGAATAGGATTCGTGTCTCCAGTGTTTATATGGTGGTGAACAACAGATGTTTGGCCTAAAGGCCTGTCGCCGAAATCAAAGATGTCACTGTATGATTCAAGCGGTCCGTGGCCTGTGCCGAGGTGAGGTCAGGTGCAATCATTTTCGCGAGGAACTAAGAAACCACTCTCGACATTCAGACTCTCAATGTCAAATTCGGAACCCTTAGAAACGCTGGCCAAGAACGTGCCTGGCGGAATCACTTGAGGGCACAGGCTGAAATTCAGAAGCGGTGGAACGACGTCGTTATTAGTAACCGCGACCAGCGTATGTGGAACAGCAACGTTCCGGTTCAAAAGCACGTCGACGATGGGGCGAAGCACGTATTCACCGTCAGCAACCTGTGCCTTAGCAGTCAAAGTGACGTAAGTAACTGCCTCGGGTGCCAGACGCACATCGTGAAGCGAGCACAAGTGCGGTGCAGCGGTGCTCGGAGCATCGGCAAGTTGAGGCAGTTCTAACTAAAGAACGCAAGTCACGCAGTCGATGAGAGCAGAATGAGTGGATAAAAAGTCCAATCCAAGGATAACATCGTGAGGGCAGTTGTCGATTTCAACAAAGAGAACAGAAGTAGGGTGGCCGGCAATAATTAAACGCGCAATACACAATCCAAGAACAACCAGCACGCCGCCGTCGGCCACACGAAGGACTCGGGCAGCTGCTGGGGTGAGGAGGAGGAGGAGACAAAGGAGTGGAAAGACAGGGAGGTTATCCAGTGTAAGCGCCGGCTGGCTACCCTGTGCTGAGGAAAGGGGTAAAGGGAATAAAAGGAAAAAGAAGAAGTAGAAAAAAAAATGGAAGCCAGAAAATTCACACAGTAACGCGAAACTACGCGCTACAACATTCAAATGCGGTCGCAAAATTCGCATGTCCTTAAAAACTTCAGCAATGCCCTTAAGGCCTTGAGTGACGATAATACCATGACAACTACCGGATAATCACGATTGAAAGACGACGGCGCGATTAGGATAAAATGACGAACAAGGAACCACCTCGGTGGACCAACGAGTGCTATGACGATGATTGCATGACGACAGAGGGATTAGGTGACTGAATTGATAACGACAGTAAAACGACAACATGTTTTGTTGCGGTGTTTCTGAAATTTCTTTTTTATTTTCCTGCAATTATTTCAATATAATTATAGCTTGTTATTGTTGTTTTGCTACTCACGTACTCTTGCATTTCCTTGTTGTTGTTGTTTTTTCCTGTGCTTCTGCCCCCCTTTCAATGTACACCACAAGGCCTGCTGTATTTTCTAAAGAAATAAAAATAAAAAGGACGACAAAGCTATGACGACGACCGCGCGACGAAAGTCGGGTATCGAAATTACAATGATGGTGATAGAACGACTGCGACAGCATCGCGGAAGCGGCATGTCGAGAAATGCATGAGAACGACTGTATGAGCATGATGCAGTGATGGCGAAGGCATGAAAACGACATGACAACATTGGGATGGCTGCGAGCGCATCGAGTGTATGATGACAATGGTTTGACGACTAAGGCGTGGCGACGATGGCATCACGAGAGTGGGATGACGAAGTTGCAGTAACCATGATGGCACGACTACGAACGTAGTGAGCCGATCGCCTGACAATGGAGGCATGATAGGCACCGTCTGACGATGGCGAAATGACAAAGGCAGCATAAGCAACGATCGAATGACGACAGCATGATGACGATGCCATGACGAGAAAGAAAAATATACGTCGATAGAACAGTGAACATGGTATGACGACGATGGCATGGTGACGGCGTTAGTGTAGTGAAGACCATGGTAAAATGAGCGCGCAACAACAAAGGCATTATAACGACTGTGTGACGATGTGGCGTGATGACGAAGCGATGACGAGATTCGGATTACACAGCTGCAGTGATCACAATGCAATGACCCCGACGGCATCATGACTCGGAACACAGACTTACCCCCGTATTCAGAAATGCAACTTAAGTTGAAGCCCATGCTTGACTTGATCCGAGTGGCGCCTATCGGGAACGCGCCGAAGGAAACGCAGTGAGCGTGTTTGGGCACGTTAACGGCAGGCTTCATCTAAATCAAGTCAACCATGGGCTTTGACTTAAGTTGCATTTCTGCATACGGGGGTTAGTGGCCCACACTGTAAGACAACTTAGGCCATAGGGTAGGAGTGGAATGCGTGACGACGACACCATGAGCTGGAATGACGACCACTGAGCCACCATAACGGCATCCCTAAGGCGGTGTGACAACGAATGCATGGCGATCGACTGTACGACGACGAATGCGTGACAACGATGGCATGACGAGTTTCAGATTTCAAAACTGAATTGAATACTATGCAAGAGCAAGATGCCATTATGGGCACGAGCCTACGCATAGTGGCAGAACCTACACCTGTATTAGACAACTTGGGTCACTGGGTGGGGGTAAAAGACGGGACAGCGATGGCATATGACGAGAGTAAGGGCGATTGTGTGTTGCAATGGTGCTGCGCTGCTAAACACGAGGTCGCGGTGTCGAATCCCAGCCGCGGCGGCCGCATTTCGAGCGGCCCCCTTTCCTTAGCACAGGATAGCCAGCCGGTCTGAGAACTAACGTCCTGCCTTTCTGTCTGTCTGTTCTTGCTTCCTCCTTCCTCCTCTTCCTCCTCCTACCCGAGCGGCCGCATTGGGGACACATTAAAGATTCCCTGGCGGTCAGAATTAATCCTCAGTCCCCCACTGCGGTGTCCCTCATAATCAAATCGTGGGTTTGGCCCGTAATACCCTAGAATTCAATTCAATATCACGATTCTGGATCACGACAATGGAACGACCACGACGGTATAACGACCAGGAGCACATGTCTAGTGGCCCAAGCA
Organism: Dermacentor albipictus; assembly: GCF_038994185.2. Lineage (NCBI taxonomy): Eukaryota > Metazoa > Arthropoda > Arachnida > Ixodida > Ixodidae > Dermacentor > Dermacentor albipictus. The sequence continues at coordinate 402,035,599 of NC_091821.1, forward strand.
GGCAGACAAGTTGGTCCACTGGGTCGGCGTAAGCGATTAGATAGAGAGATAGGTATTGGCTAAAAACCGCTCAAGTAGGCAAATAACGCTACTCACACTAAATATTTATCATTATAGCTTTTAGGAATTCCCAGCATGTAAAGCCATCTGTTGCTGTTGTACCAAGTATTGTTTTCCAGCAATAACAGATATTTAACGAAGAAACATTTATAACAAACATTTATGAAAAACTCGTAGCGCAGGGCTTATGCTCAGCCGCATCTCAAAATCGGCCGTGAGTAAATTTGTTTAAAGAAAATTCGCAAAGATTCAGGGAAGTATGCATGTCAGTCGGCGGAATGGGGACTCTGCATGCTGGACGCGCACGCGATGCTGACGTAAATATAGCGAGATTTTGAAAGGCAATACACATATAAAAGCAAGAAAAGTTTTGTTTACTATCACGCTTTAACTCTACTTTGCGTGGTGGTACTAGCCTTCACTTCAAGAAAGGGTGTAGTGTTATTTTTTCTCGCCTTCACATTCTCGGAAGTGTCTTGAAGTATCTTGCACTGCTGTTACCAACAACCCTGTCAAGGCGTACGCGACAACAATGCCTCCATGCGAGCTCGCTGTATAGAGCTTCCTTTGAAACACAAGTGACAGGTCTGCCACATTCGCACTCTACGAACAAAGCACAGACACGACCTTGACGCGAACGTCTAGACGATCAGGCACCGCCGTTGTGATCGGTAAGTGCTACGTCAACCGATCCTGTCTGATACCGCCTACGCCCGTCACTTTCGCCTCCCTTCGCTCTACAGAAAACGCTTTCGCTTCGCTTGGCGTCCAAAGATGACGCCAAAGTGTCCATGCGGTTATGATTATGGAAATTTTCCTCGCTTGGCGGCACGTCGGCCTGAGCTCGCTACCAGCCATTGTATGCCGCTGAAGGTCGCTCATGGAGAACTCTCCATATTGTGAGATGGAGAACCGGAGGCACCTACTGGAGATGGAGACCTCTCTGTAGGCAGTGATGGCAACCGGACACATGGTGAATGGCTACTTTGTGAACGCGGCTACGTTATGCTTCGGAAAGGTCATGTGTTGCTGCCGCGACTACGTCGTCGTGTTTATGACGCCACACTGCGCCCGTTGTGCTGAGTCTCTTGTGCTTGACTCGATATGAACAACTCGAGACGAACTTCGCCTTATGGTACTCTATGTAAAAAAAAGAAGAAAAAAAAAACCCACCTCAGTATTCGTCTTCCTTCAATCGCGGAAAAGCCTATGTGGTTGTAAATGATCGATATAATTTCGCAATGCACCTCATTCATTTGTTATTTGTTGACGTTTTGAGGAAGTTTAAGAACGACAGGACTGGACACATAAAGTGGGCTCGATGGAGACGCAGAACGAGCAGATTGATCTAAATTTCAGGTAGCTGGGTCAACGTGAATCTAAAGACGATCGAATGACAGTGTTGAGGAGATCTCGTAACTTCACTGCCATTACCAAACTGTGAATCAAACTTCTGCCACTTCTGCAAATATATGCGGAACCAGAATGTGCTTCACTTTCAGCTAACTAGGAGCTATGGTCGAAAACATAGTTGTATAAATGTTACCTCCTATAATGTAACAATCTAGAAAGTTTAATAAAACCTCGGAAGTTTGAATTACCATTGCTACATGGTGATGGTACTTACTGCTATGTCACGTGACACTGACAAAAAAGGAAGAGAACTGCTCCCAAATTCATCTTCGCATGCTTCAGGGAACCGAGGCCTGACAGCCGAGAACTTCGTTCTATTTTACTATCACAACAGCAAAGCAAAATTCTCTCTGTGCTGTCCCTCGAGTCTGGTGGACTCGTTCCTCCTTCGCCATAAATGTCATCTCATTTGACGCTCGCCTTTCTAAATCAGGGCTGTCTTCGCATCGTGTGGAAGTTAAACGAATTCCACAACGACATTTCACTCGAGGGCATATGCCATTGTGCCGACAAACTACACTGCGCGCTGTAGAGTAAAAATTTATGATGTTTTGTATCTGTATTCGCATTCGAGACCAGCTCAAAGTACAGCGGAAGCATGCACCGCGAGACCATTCGATTACATCGCGTGCACCCCATCATGCAAAAGCAATCGGTCAGAGGAAAACATACCGACTTCATGGCCTTTAGATGAAAGCTCTCGCAGTGTGCTTTGATCCGTTGCCTGTGGCGGGGCTTTAAAAGATTGAGTAGTTTGCCTTCGGGGCGTGCGTGCTGTGGAAAAACCGATGTTCGTTCTTGTCCACAACAAAAGCTCAAGCTGGCAGGTCGGCACATGGCAGTTTAGCAGAACTCAATGCTTTATTTACTGGAGCGTACTAGAGTTAATTGTTTCTTTTAACAGCCTACGCGTAAAGTTTCGTGCGTCTCGCATTCAGAGAGTGGATATTCTGACAAAATAAAACCAGCGGTAGCGCACATAACGCAGAGTTAGTCTAATGTAAATGGCGATTAAACATTCACCTTCATTTATATCGGCACTAAATTTAAAGTTTATTGCCTTGTCTGGAGATGCTGTGGGACTTTGACAACTTTGCAACATTAGCCTCCCTCTCAGGGCTCATGGAATGTGACGACATCCAACCACAACGCCAAAAAAATAAGGTTATGCTTCACAACCACTTATAATAACCCAAATATAAACACGCACATACACACACAGCGGCAATAAACTTGAGACCTAAAACTATACTGAAATATTTAATCTAGTTCGAAGCTGCGTTTCTTTAATGCGACCTTTTTCTCGACAGATCGGAATTCTAGGCACCATACTTTAGGGCGGCGAACTAAGCTTTAATGTGTCATCCTGTTCATCCGCTTTAAAACCAGTTTCTCAGCTGCGCTATGACGTAAAGCTATTACAAAATTTTCTATTCCAATTCTTCCATAAGCTCTCCGCGATTCGTCAAAAACTTTCTTCTCGCTCCCCCCCTCCCACTTGACACCCTCTCCACTTGGGCATGCTCCTCGCCTCTTTTCAGCCAACAAGATAAGAAAGCCCGCTCGATGTAGGCAATGTTATTCGTTTTGAAAGCAAACAAAAGTGACCTCCTCCAAACGAGGAGAGCATTTGATTGGGCTGTTAAGGCAACGCCACTGGTCACCGCCCGATGCTTGCATCAGTGGTTACGTAAGTTTCCCGTCAGGTTATAGGAATAAAACGATATTGCAATAGTTATGCGTTATAGAGCCCCTGGACACCATCACCAATATAATAGAAAATTGCACAATGTGGTGCTGAATTGGTGCATGTTTAACTTCTAATCTGTGCTGTTTACCTGACATGTGACATCGCTATATATCTCGGACCCATGACCATCTAGCAGTGCGAGGGCGATGGCGGCTTGCTCGGCGACTCCGGGGTCTGAAGTGCGAATGGAGGCGCAATTAGAAATCTTGCCGCTGGAGTCGACCAGAACGATGGCAAAAGACTTCCCATCGCTGTACTCCGCGGCGTCGACGAAGCTTGCTCTAATGTCTCGTTGCTTGATCTGTTTGAGGATGGCTGCTGCTCTGGCCTTGCGTCTGCCCTCGTTATGGACGGGATGGACGTTTCGGGGCACAGGGGCCACTTCGAATTTGTCTCGAATGCACCTAGGGATCGGGGTACTGGCCATCGGGAATCCCGCAGGTTGGTAACCCAGCTCTTCGAGGATGTGTTTACCTGCCGCTGTGGTGCTCAGGCGAGTGAGTTGCGCACGTTCTTGGGCTTTGGCAATCTCCTCGGCAGTGTTATGCACCCCCAGCTTGAGGAGATTCTCGGTATGGGTCGTGATGGGTAGCCCGAGAGCCTTCTTGACCACTTTGCGGATGAGAGCATTGAGGTTGTCTCGCTCCGCTCTGAGCCAGTTGTGCATGGAAACTGTATACGTAAAGTGACATAGCACGAAGGCATTGATAAGCCTGAGGAGATTGTTTTCCTTCATTCCTCGGTGCCGGTTTGCTATTCTGCGAACGAGATGGAAATCGTTGTCCGTCTTTGCAATGATCTTGCGGAGGGCCGTTCCGTTCCCGCCGTTGAATTCGACAAACATGCCCAGGACCCGAATAACGTCGACCCTGGGTATCACCCCCCCCCGTCACAAGTACGAAGACTGATGCTGCTTTCGGAAACTGGCTTCCAATCTTTGGGTCTGCCTCCCTTCTCTTTTCTGTAAAGCAGAAGCTCCGACGTGGCGGGGGAGCATCGAAGTCCGGTGGGGCGGAGATACTCCTCGATCACGTCGATCGCCTCCTGCATGGATTCTTCGACTCTGCCCTCGCAGCCGCCGGAGCACCATAAGGTGATGTCGTCGGCGTATATGGTGTGCTTGACGCCCTCTACGCGTGCCAACCTCTCGGAAAGACCAATCATACAGATGTTGAACAGGGTGGGTGAGATGACGGCACCCTGAGGAGTGCCCCGCCCTCCGAGGGGCACATCGTTGGAGCGGAAGTCCCCAATGCGAAGCTTGGCCTTCCTGTCCGTTAGGAAAGAGCTGACGTAGCTATGGAATCTGTAACCGAGACCCAGGTCTGAAATGGTCTTTACGATGAAGCTCTGGAGCACGTTGTCGAAAGCTTTCTCGAGGTCCAGACCAAGCAAAGCCTTGACATCTCTGGAACGGCCATGCACAATCTGATGCTTTATTAGCTTCATTGCATCCTGCGTCGAGAGTCCGGCGCCGAAGCCGATCATGTTGTACGTGTAAACCTCGTTGTCTTCGAGGTACCCGTTGACCCTGTTGAGGACGACGCGCTCTATGACCTTGCCGACGCAGGAGGTTAGAGAAATCGGCCTGAGGTTCTTGATGTTCGGGGCCTTGCCGGGCTTGGGAATGAGCACCGTACAGGCCATCTTCCATTCTGGAGGAACAACGCCACTATTCCAGGACTCGTTGATTTTGTCGGTCAGGAAGACGATCGACGTGTCCTCGAGGTTTCTCAACATTCTGTTGGTGACTCCGTCTGGACCGGGCGCAGATTTGCGGTTGAGTGCGAAGATGGCCTGTCTGACCTCGGCAACGGAGAAGTCTTCGTCGAGCTCGGGGCGTGGAGGGCCTCGGTAGTCCGGGAGTTGGGTCACGGGATCTCCGTCGCGACAGACGGGCAAGTACTTCTGTACGAGTTTTGAGACGAGCTCATCGACCATGTGAGACCTGGTGGCTTCGTGAAGGGCCCGGGCCAACTTATGCCTCTGATTTGACTTTGAGCCGCTTTCGTCGAGAAGGTGCTTCAGCATACCCCATGATTTGCCGTTGCGCATCTGTCCGTCGATGGATTCGCAGAGCTCGTCCCACTGCTGCTGGCATAGCGCCTTGCAGTGGTCATCGATGACCTTGTTGAGCTCCGAGATCTTTTTTCGGAGTCTGCGATTGAGCCTTTGGCCCTTCCATCGGCGGAGCAGGGAGTTTTTGGCCTCAATCAGGTGGGCAAGTCTGCTGTCCATCCGCTTGACGTCGAGATCGGTTTCTACTTTCTTGGTAGCCGCGGAAGCGTCGTTCCGGACGCCTTCGCACCATTTTTCGAGGGTGGCGGGTGCCCTGTCTTTGCCGGGTTCTTCGCGAATCTTGCGAAAGCGGTCCCAATCAATGAACGTGAATTCGTTGATCCTACTCCGAGACACCTTGAAGTTAGTCTCGAGAATGTAGTGGTCGCTGCCGAACTCCATGGCGGTGTTCTCCCAGCCCACGTCCTCAACGTTCCTGACGAACGCGAGGTCAGGTGTCGAGTCCCGGGTGACGGAGTTGCCGATGCGCGTAGGAAAATTCTTGTCAGTGACCAGAGTGAGGTCCATCTCGTTGGCGTCTTGCCACAGGTTGCACCCCTTGGTAGTGTCTTAGACGTAACCCCAGATGCCGTACTGTGCGTTGAAGTCACCGACGACGACTAAGGGTCGAGGGCCGGCCAAGTTGGTCGCTTTCTTGAGGATGGTCTTAAACTGCTGGCGCGAGTCCCTGGGGTTGCTGCAGATATTGAGGACGAACACGCTGTTTCTGCGCTGATTCTGCTGTGGTACGCTGAGCAGGATCTCAACCATGACGTATTCAATTCTGCCACTCGCCAGCTTGATGTCGTGGGAGAGATGAGTCAGCCTTTTATCAATCAAGGTGCAAATCCCTCGCCTCCCGGGCAAGCCCGACACGGCCCTGTAGCCCTGGAGCGAGGCGGCGGAGACTAATGTTTCCTGGAGAGCAATGACTTGAGGTTTGACAGCGAAAGACCTGAAGAACTGCTGCAGAGGGGCTTTTTTGTTAGGATACCCCCTGCAATTCCATTGCCAAATGCGAAAACTCTCTTTGGACCTATCCATTATGGCGGACCGGATGGACTACCACCTAATGGGGCAGTTAGGGCTGTGCAAAGACTCGGACCTCCTGTCGCCGCCCTGGTTGGATATTGAAGTCTAGCTTCCTTTAGTATGGCAGGAACGGTGAGCGGTTGGACGACGGAGGCGGATGAAGCCATTCGCGCCTCAATGGCGTCTATGCGATCAGCGAGAGCTCCGAGGCCCCTGTTGGGGTCTCCGAGTGCAACCTGAATTTGATGAACGTTATCGGTGAGACAACTGACGCTAGCAGTGACCTGTTTGAGGCCATCTGCCAGCCCATTGAGAGTTTTCTGAATCTCGCTGACTTCTGCCGACAACGCTCCCGATTCACCTGTTTGTTTTAATACTGCTCTGCGTTTGGAGGACGTCGCAGTTCCGTCTACTGGGGCTGGGATCGGAGTCTCTGTGGCCCTGCCTGGCGCACCGTTATCCGACGCATTCGGAACGAGTTTCCGAATCTCTGCCATTTCGCTAACTAGCCTCTTGATCGTGTTCTTGAGATCGTCGTTCTCTTTGCGTAAGCGAGTGACTTCCGCGTCCCTAGCTCGCTCTGGGTGTGGGTCGTTACGAGGTGCCTGAGCAGCTTCTACATTGACACCGGGCTTGGGACGTGCCAGATCGGCCCAAAGGAGGGTCGGCTGCTTCCCCAAATATGTGGAGGCGGGCTGAGGTCCAGATGCTGGCTGGGTTCTGCAACCCGGGCGGCCCCTGGAACCGGATATGGATCTGGATCGGACTCGGGATCTTGACATCGACCTGGCCCTGGAGATGGAGCGGCTCCTGTTGCGACCCCTGGAGCGGCCACGAGACCTGGATCTCCCCCTGGACCAGGAGCGGCTGCGACCGTATTGGCGTTCAGGCGATGCTTGCCGGGCTTGATTCACGCCTTCCATGGGCGGGAAATGTTCGGCGTTGAGGGCGCGGGAGCGTTCCCCCCGTCTGCGTCTGACGAGATATGGTGTCTGAAATCGTCGCTTGCACTCCTTGGCGGCGGTAAGGTGGTCGCCACCGCACAGCTTGTATTTGGGATCGCACCTATGCTGGGCGTCGGGGTTTGTTTCTCCGCATCGTCTGCAGATGGCGTCGTTCGGTGAAGGGCAGACGTCGGAGCGGTGCCCGAGCCTGCCGCAGCTGTAACACACGTCCACTTGCTTGCGAAATAAAGTGCACCTGACAATAGTGCCGCCGTAGGAGACAAAATTTGGCACTCGGTACCCCTCGAACAGGACCACCACGGTGCCGGTGTTCTTGATTCTTTCGGCGCCCAACGCCATGGGATTTCTCGGGTTTACGAGTTTTTTGTCGATCACCGCGGGCCCGTCGGTAAGGGAGACGCCTCGGATGACGCCCTTGCACGTGTAGTGGGGGGCGGCCTCGTAAGCGCTCACCTCGAAACGTTGACCGGCGACGGAGATGCCCTCGATGCCGACGTAGCGTGCAGCGTTGTCCCTGTTTGGTGTGCTGATCACCATTATGTTTTGTTGAAAGTTGGGACACATCGTGTCCGTGTCTCGCGACGCCGAATCGAGCCCGGCAGCCTGCCATATGGCGTCGGCGACTGCGGTAGGTCCACACTTGCTGATACACAGGCCTCCCCTGGGCCGCACGACGATCTTTGCCTCTTCCTTGGGCATCGGAGGCATCCTGGCTCCTCGAATTATCTTGCTTTTAATGCCCGCGCGGTCGGCGCTACGCCGAGCGTGGGAACCGGCTTTATGCTGAACGTCGGCCGCACTGGCATTGGCCGCATTTCTCGTGCTCCTTGAAGAACGTCTGGCGGCAACGAGCTGGCACCCGGAGTCTTTAGTGAAGTCCTCGGGGGATAAAAACTCCCCTTCCACCTCACACTCCATCACAAAGTCTGTGGAAAAAGCCTCCGACGAGAAGAGGTGGGCGAGCGATGCCTCGCCTCGCGAACCCTAACACGGTTAGGCTCAGCACACAGTCATGTCGTAGTCGAAAGAAAAACGGCAAAAAATGTCACAAAAGTCCACCCACCCACAAAAGTCGGGCAGTTAGGGCTTTTCAGAAGGGTTGCATCGCCAAGCAAGCTGCTCGTCTTCTTAGCAACTCGAGTCGATATGCTCTCACGCATCATTCAATCCACTGGTTTCCAGCTCACGTAGGGTCGGTCGCGGGTGCTCCCCTGAACCTGAATGAGTCTGCTCACGAGGCTGCGTGTGACCTCACCGACCGCGCTTCCTCTGCAAGAAGCACCGACTCCCCTCCTCCCTACGGCCACAGAGATGCTCCCGCTACTCACAACGAGGTTATTAAATTCTTCTACATGTCTAGAAGGGTCTTTTCACACCCTCACCCCAGGTTGAATAGGGCGCAAGCCGTTTCTCTTAGGCTTCTGCAGACCAGAACGTATCCGTGTCTGTCCGTTCTCCACGAGGCTTACCCGGACTTGTATCGCGACGACGCCTGGCCCTCCTGTGGGCAGACCTCCACTCTAGCGCACATGCTGTGGGAGTGCAGGTCTACATACCCCAAGTTCATCAAAGAGGAGTGGGACTCGCTTCTGCGCAGCCCCGCTCTAGAAAAGCAAATCCTGGCTGTCCGGCGTGCCCGCGACCGGGCCGGTGGGCTAGACCTGCCGGTCCTGACGTGGGACTAGCCGGGTGCACGACGAGTTCGCGTTTTCGCCGGACCTACAATAAAAGTTTCCTCACTCACTCACTCACTCACTCACCTGACATGTGACAGCGGGGCTTTCGTGTTTTCTGTTTCTATTTAACTAAACACTTTCCGTCAATAAAGTTTTCATCAAGATCAGCTAAGGTGTGGCTTGAATTCTTTCATCGTGCTCTCCTCGTAGTTACCACTGATGATAGTTGGGAACCAACTGAAAAACACATTTTCGACACATTTCACATGCACAGAGCTCAATCGTTTTATGTTTCTGCATACCTAAACTGAAATAATGTTTCTTAAATTGGACACCTCACTGCTACGCAAGTAAATAATACGAAACAAAACAAATGTACACGTAGGCTTCAAAATTTTTTGAAAAGGAATAATGGGCGAATCGGGCTTTGATGTAAATGAGAAAAAAATCGCCTAGTGTATCTTGAAAGCTGATAATATTTTCAGCGTCGGATTTCCTTACATAAGGAATGTCGAACGAAACCTGGTGTGATGGAAACACGGAAACGTACCGGTACGTTATCAACGGCGCGGAAAGCGTTCAAACTGTTCCTTTGGTGCCTACGTTCCTAGTAACCTTACTTCTTGCGCAGTAAAATAGAAAGTTCCCTCAACAATATATATGGAATCGGTAATAATATATGTGATGGAATCATGACCACAGAGCAGCTTTCTTTCTGCACAAACAACTCAAGCAAAAAGTAACTAAACGATAAATGTAAGGCATTTTTTGAGCGCATTAGAATTGCTTGCGACTTTTCTTCCTTTATTTTTTCAAACATACGAATGTGAGTCTTTAAATTCGAAGGGCTCCGCCACCAAGCATTCAAATCTAAAGAAAAAAAGAAAGCGCTGAAAATTTTAACACACAGCTGCCGAAGGGCTTAAATGCAATTTCCGTCGTCTACAACGCACGCCCTAACGCGTAATGACGTTTAAGTAATATTATATACATCTTAGAGGCTAAAATGACAACAGTAATCAACATAATATCAAATACAACTTCTTTAAAAGAAACCACTTGCCCTCAGAAGCCGTGGATGCGGCATTCTCGTGTGCCGAAAACAAGACCACTATGTATATTAAAATGTTCTGCAATTAAGAAACTGAGCAAGTCTACAATATAGGAAGAGAATGCAATGGCACCGAAGTGACACCCAGCTTTGGTGTCTGCTTCTTTATTCAGTGAATAACAGCAAGGCAGAATTGTTTTTTTTTTCTTCGTGGGAGTTAAAGCATGGCTATTTTTTCTGCTCTTTTTATTCTCGCAAAGCCGGGAGAGTGGTTTCTCCGTCAGAGACCCTCAGGGGTTTTACTGAAGATATTTCCTTCCTCTTTTTTTCTGGTCTGCTTGAAACCATGCGTTTTTACACGGTAATGCATGAAAAAGACGCCGCTTGGATAAGTGCAGAAAAAACAGAGCACCTGAAAGCCCACGTTACAGACAAACGTTAGCGGCTTCGGCGTAAGCGTGCTGGAGCAGTGCGGAAGAACTCCTCCTTGAATGCGAGATAAGGGAATAGTTGAAAGACAACTCAACCTGAAAAGCCGGCCTCGGTTTGAAATGCACGTTGCTCACGGAGTGGCACCTCCTTTCCCGATGTGAAAAAACGAACAAACAAACTGCATGAACTTTTGTACATGCTAATTCACCAGGGCTGAGTACTGGGCGAGTTGATATTGTATTCTAAAGCTGGTACAACGCAGCATAGAAAGGAAGAAGCAAGCCGAGGCGGCCAGATGAAACAACCGGAAATCGCTCTGATCGCCCTCATCGCTCAGAGCGCTTTGTTCTTTCCTCTAGCCAGGTCGGCTTGTTTCTTTCTTTCAATGTTGCGCTGTACTAGTTTTAGTTATACATGCTAAACTTTAATGCTGTTATTGCCCCCCCCCCCCCCTCGCATTCGGATGTGCGACTTTTAGAGATAACTTTTTTTTTTGTCAGAGCACTCCGCAAGAAGCCCAGCAATCACTTCTCACGGCTCACAGCCGCACAACACACGACTACTTTCAATACAAAAATAAAAACAGACATAAAAATACATAAAGTCACAAAAAACTTCACAAAGAGAGCGTCCTTCTGAGATTTACAGCTCCAAGTTTGGGGCCTATTCGATTTTCCTGCGGTTTTGTGGAATCTGCAGCTTTCCGATTCTACATATCGGCAGCAATGTGAACAACGTGGTCGTTTGAGCTGTTGAGTGTGCTTGGCAAATATTTGCATAAGTCGTCGGCACAGGTGCGCGCTACAATGCCGTTTGCGAATGTAGTTTTGCGCCAAGGTTGTGCCATGCGAAAGTAAGATAGACTGCGGCTTGAATTCTTTTGCAGCCTGCCAGAGCACTCTGAACGTGACAGGCGTGCAAGGCGCCGCGCGCCAGCGCATTCTTTGACACAGGCGCACGCTTTGACAGAAGCCACGTTGTAATGCGAAGCATTCTTTGCTTCGTCCACCGACTTTGCGGTTCCTGTTTTGTACGATGCCTCGGGGCATGCGAGTGGTATAGAGACGAGCATGGAACATCAGATACCACGAAAGCTGGCACGCACGTTTTCCTCTACGTGCATCATCGACGCCATGGCGTCGTCGTCATAGTCACATCGTCATACTGTCGCCAGCCGTTGACACGCCATTGTTTTCTTGCTGTTGTTGATATTTTCGTCAAAACGCAGTTGCCGTTTTCATTGTCGTGCCGTTGCCTTCGTCAGCATGTTACCGTCATCACGCTGGCACCGTCATGCCACCATCGGCATTTGTCACTATGGCAAGAAATGGCATGAAAGACGTCGCTGTCATCGCCATGTAATCAGTTGTCGCCACTGTCGACATGGTTTCATTATCCACACCGCTCTCATGCCATCGCTATCTTGCCCAGACGCTTTGTCGTTTTCGTCCGACAAATGTTCGGCTCGCACACGCAAATATCTGCTCATGTTACACGGATACGGTTCGCCAAGAAGCAAAACTGTGTAACGCCCAAGAACATTATATAGCCTGAGAACGCACCCATGCACGCCTACCCCTATACAAACACACACATCGATACCCACACGAACGCATGAAACAAGCTTACACAAAAATGTGAACTATAAATGCATGCTGTGTTTCATCTTAGATGGGGAATCAGCGCCGCGGTAGCTCAATTGGTAGAGCATCGCACGCGAAATGCGAAGGTTGTGGGTTCGGTTCCCACCTGCGGCAAGTTGTTTTTTCATCCACTTTAATTTTCATTAACTTATTGTTTCATTTATTAAACGCAAGTTATTTCCCCTATGTTGTCCTTGGAGTCAGTGTTTGTTGGCTTCTCATGATATGACTAATAAAAATCGGGACCCTCGGTTAACCCCCTCTCTTCTCATTCATATATATATATATATATATATATATATATATATATATATATATATATATATATATATATATATATATATATACATAGCCACTTGTCGTCCTCCATGATGACAGTGTCAATACATGGAACGTTTGTGAGCGTCCTACGAATAGACATTGTTAGTTTGAAGGTTTGGTGCCAGCCATGGGTCACTGATTTTATTTGGCCTGCGATCGGTATTGCCGCCACCGACATGTAGAGCCAGAAATAACGAAATCTTTCAGTAGAGCCGAACACACGGGAAAACCAAAGCGAACTTCGTTTGCTGGATGGTCGAGCGATCGTCGCTAACGAAGAGAAATGGGTCGAAGTTCTGGGAGAACACCGACCTGGCAGCAGATGAGTGGCCAAGTGATATAAACGGACAAAATTGATATAGTGACCCCATCATCAAAGGGTTGCGTTCATGAGAAGAGGAATAATAAGGGATAATAGACGGTTCTGCTGGACCGTGCCGTAGAGCCTTGTGGTGGTGATTTCTAGCGCGAGATAAGTTGAGAGGCGTCATTTGAAGCACAGAAGGTTTCTCCGAAGAGAATCAATCGAGCTTGGTACCGAGCACTGAGACCTTATAATCCCATGTTTCACATAGGGAGGATGCCTTCCCACTTAAAGTGAATAACTGTGCCCTGAAGATAATGTTAAGAACATGCTGAGTGGTTTCTATCCCTGTTTCTATAGGGGGTAGTCCTGTAACAGGGGTGCATTCGGCGCTTCTTGGTAACATACATAACACAGAAATCTGTGGAATAGGCAGAACGAGATTACTGGAGCCAATATTTTCGCTGCAATATGAAAACTATTAAGACGAAGACGTCCTATAGTCAAGCGTTCCTACAGTAAGGTCAGGGAAAAGCTGATGTTGGGTGGCTAGGAGCGATCGAAGAAAATTTGTTACCAGGCAAGGCAAAAAAAAAAAGAAAAAGGTCCAGTTTAACGTCTCGAAAGTGTCCAGTAGGTTACGAAAAACGTAGCAGGAGTAAGAACTCCGGATTATTTGATGCGACATGCTGCGATGACAGTGAGCTTTGACGGGCATGCAAAGCTCGGTACACGAGCGTTGTTGACATAAAAACTGTTTACAGCGCAAACACATGCAACCACAAAGTATAAGGGACAGGACACAAGCGCTGGGTATCGGACAAAGGCTGGGTATCGAATCCGAGACCGCGTGTTAGGCAGCGCAATGCCATAGTCACTATAGGCCACTGCGGCGGGCCCCTGCTGTGAACTCTTATGCTATCTTCGGCTGGTTGTTTCTGAGCGCTTTGGAGCGCTCTCGCGAGCGGCGTTGTCTTCGGCTGGTTGAAAGAGGGTGCGCGCCCTGCGTTCGGCTGGTTCTTCTCGATTGCTCTCCTCCATCTTGGAGCGCTCTGAGGCGCTCCGAGCCCTGACGTCGGAGCAGTCATCGAGACTGAAACGTCATCGCAGCGCCGCGACGCTGCTGTTCGCGACGGCCCACCGTAACCTTGGCAACTTTGGCCACTGCATGCTGGCGTCTCGACGAACGCTCGACCCGCCGGCACATCCACCGGTTTTTCCGGCAGCGCCAGGAGCTTTGGATACGCGAATCATCGGACGTTGGCAGTAGTCACGTGGTTTCGCATCGGCAATTTCCTCCTCCGAGAGTGAGTCGCACGTTCGGCTTGCGCGCTTGTCCTCTACCCTTGAGCTCGGGAAACGCGCGATCTACCCGACTCTGCTTCGGGGCATACAGGCGACCAGTCGAAGATACCATAAAAGTTGCGGCCTCTGGGTCTTGTCTTGCGACAGAACAATAATCGCCATCTGTCTTGCACGTGTTTCTCTTCTTGAAAACACCGCGCTCGCTACTTTGCTGTCGGCAATGCTATGTCATGCTGATAACGCGCACGCCGTTCGTTACTGGAAAGTACCGGTCTCGCCGCGATTAAGAAAGGAAATGCGGACAAGACAGATGACGATTATTGTTGTGTGGCAAAAGGGTGTAGTTTTGCTTAAGAGTGCATCGGAATAGGGCGACCGTGGCCTGGAGATGAATCCGCGACCTCGTATAAATCGGCAGCGGAGAGACATGGCCACTTTGCCACAACGGTGGGTATGTCCCTTGCCTTCACTTCTCTTTTTACCACTCCCCCAGTGACGTCAGTAATGCAGCGGTCAGCGCTAAATGACAGACGTATAAGTTGCGCTGGGACACGGGCTCTCGTGTTTCTTGTCAAAACACGGCAGGCCTCTTACGCAATATCGCGGAGGAAGCACAAAGAAAAGGCAGGGGGCTTTCTTTCTCGCAGAAAGCACGTGTGGTACTCGGTGTCATTCGTGGTGTCTCACATGCTCTGTCAAAACAAAGGAGACGGGGGAACAAAAAACAACAACAACAACAACGTGCATATCACATCTTGCGGGAAAAAGCATGGGAAGTGATCAAAAGTCAACAAGCCAAAGAAGGAAGCGCTTGATTGATTTGGAGGTGCGTGAAGGCCAACAAGTCTCTAATGAAGATCCCACTCGCTGAAACACAATAGCGTATGTTTGCTTTCGTGGCCACACTGCCATGGAAGACGACCTGCAATTACGTGAGGTGCACTCGGTGACGAATTCTCCGGGCGCTGTACCCTGTTGGTAAGGCTGAGCCTAATTATGTAACCACACACAACACGGTATCTCCTAGCACGGAAATATTCCGGTTCTTCGCTTAGCGGGAACAAAATGGAAGTGAAGGATAGAGGCATCTTATAACGGTGACAAAGAGAACCTCCCAGAGACGAGGACTGCCCAAAAAATAATTGTACTGACAGTTTACAATACAAGGCAGAAAAAGAAAGAAGCAAGAAAGCATGTCATTGGCACCCCTCGTGCTGGTTTAATGATGACTACTGCCGACTGTAAAGTTCCCACGAAAGGTGATGAGCTTTGAATGTCGTTCCGACAACTGATTGTTTACTTGGCTACATACATCTCTTCTTTCTCATGCACGCCCACAGTTGTTAGCGCCGCTCAGCTAGCTTGATCATTCAATTACAGCAAAAGTTTTGATTGAGGCTTGATGAGAAGCTGTAATGAGCTGCGAAGCTTGTTGACCAAAACTGTGTACACATTTCATGTACGGAAACGTTGAGAACATTCGCAGTACCTGTGGCTCCTGTAAAATTGCACAATGGTTCTAACACCATGGAATACACTATGTGCTCACTCGTGGAAGAGGTTATCATTTCAGAGAAGGCATTTCATACTACTTCCAATCTGGAAGGACAACCTAGTCCGGGTACAGTGCAGAGAGAAGGCCAAAAGCCGGTCAATCACACGCCCCTAACGTTTGGAAACTTGATGAACGAGAATAAGAACCTGTGGTGCACGGGCTTCTTGAATGACGTGATGCACAACATACGAAAGTTTCGTCTTCAAGGCATGCTGTTACAGTCAGAACCTGCCATGGGTGAGCAACAGAAGTCGCCGGGATAGTTTCGAAGAACGAAGAGTAATTTCGTGTGCCCATGGGTTATTCACATCTTTAAGAGTCGGTATTACAGAAACGCCCGTTTTATATAGTGCCAATAATACTATTCACAACAGAGGCGGCCATGCTGGCGACGGGCATGTGGTTGTTCTCCGATGTAGACTTGCCATCGACTTATCGACTTCAATGTGTAAGCATTAAGAGGGTAAAGTATAAAAATGTCTAAGGTGAGTGTGTGTATATATATATACATTTTTTTCACCTACAGTGGCTTGTTCCATACTAGCGTCAGCTGCACTTCGCTCCTTGAAAGAGGCATGACGTGTGTCCAGTGAGCTCCTGAACAAGATTTGCAGTTTGGTGATTGCGGTTTAAACCATGGATCCTGGACCTGACATAGGTGCGCCGTAATGCTAATGCATTTCTCTCGCATTTAGTGCTATTTCGCCACACATTTTGTTTCTGCATCTTTGTCTCGTTATCTCGATGCTGTTTTGTGCTATTCTTTTATGCATGAGAAGCTGATGAAGAAGAATTTCGAAATAATTGTTGGGCTGTGGGACCCAACCCTGCTACTCGCTGCTCACTGCGTTGCTTCTTTAAATCGCACAACGACTGCGTACAGCAGCACTCTTTAGTAATAGTGCGAGAGAAATCAATTTGCCTCGAAAATACTCCATGCAAACTTCTTATTCAGCATGTCACTGTCCTAAGAAAGGACACTATTGTTAATGATGGCTCTACTAAAAAATTTTGCTGGCATGCCCTGCTCTGGTGTAAAAGCTTGCGCGACTGTGGGCAATTGCGATAGCTGCAAAACTTCAAAGAAGAAAAGAGAGATAAGCGGAGAGATTGGTAACGTACTTTAAGAGAACAATATGATGTAGAAAATAATAAAATTGAAGAGTTGTAATGCTCCTTTCTTCACCCTGTCCCATTGCACGGTTTCGTCCTTTCAAGGGAAACAGGAAGTTAGGGATCTCAAGTAATGCTCACCTGCCTGCACTGCCGTACAGCACTAGAGCTAATTATGAATGATGTGGTGAGAAATCATTTGAGCAGCTTTGCGCTCACTTTCGTAGATATTTAAAAATTCAAGCAGACTGAAACATGCTTGCTCGCATCGAGGGAGAGGCTCTTTAATCTGAAGTCTTCTGCGCGACAGGAATTCAACGAGAAGCCACCTAAATGGAAATCTCAGTCGCGGAACGCACACAAAAAAAGAAGCCTGGCAAATTGGGCGGTCGAATTCAGTCAAGTCCTCTGTATGGCACTTGACGTCTGACAGCCTAATGGCAGCCGCAATTGGCGGGTCGCATGGGAAGACTGAGGTTAGGCTCTCCAGGACAGCGACAATAGGTGTTAGAGCTAAGAGAAACGCAGCACTTGACAGGGCAGTCGTTCCACATGGCACAAAGGCAAAGGAATGTACCCTTCCAGGAAACGACGGCTAAGCCAAAGAGAAAAGGTTAGGTTAAACGAAACACCTAAGTCTTGGCTTTTTTGTACCCTAGGCGGCAGCCAGTGATTCGAGGAATGTGACAGTACCGAAAGAAGGCAGAATAATTAAGTGCAGCTACATCGTGCCTACTGCAGAAAACACGTCGGTATCCACCAGTCATAGGCAGTGTGCAGGTGACGTGTTATCTGCTCACTCAATTGCGTGCGGCAAGAAATAATCCGGGATGAAAACAATTGAAGCTGTATTTTGTCGACAGTTCGACGGAATATCTTCTGGTCGGATGAATGAGCATGACAACTGTAGCTCGCGGGCAGAAGCGCGGCTTACTCGGGGGGTGAGGCCTACGAAACTGAGTGGACATTTAGGAACCACGCAGACGGCTGCATATTTAACTGTAAGTCAACTGCGCCTTATGTTCATTTTGCCTTTGCAGTCACCATTTTGTGAGCGATATTCTATTATGTGTTGTGGCAGAACTCAACCAAGTTCTATGCTAACGTGCTCGAAAATAGAAAAAAAATGTTGCGCAAGTAAGATGTATTCTCTACAGCATATACAAAATGACAGCATAGATATGCGCATGATTGTTGCCCAGAAACCTCTCTCCGCTATTTTTTTCGTCTTTAATTTCTCTTCCCCTTCCCCAGTGCAGGGTAGCAAACCGAAATCTCTCCTAGTTAACGTCCTTGCCTTTCGCACTCACTTTCTTTCTCTCTTTCTCTCTCTTGCCCAGAAACTCTGCACAGCCAATTAGAAGCTACGGAAATAGACATCCATGGCATGCACTTGGTGCCAGTTGCTTCAGCCGTAATTAGGTTAGATTAAATAGAAACGAGGGAAATAAAAATCTGTGCAATCTATCCGATTGTGCGCGCCTTGGGGCAGAACTGAGTGCAAGCGAATGCGACCGTAGCGCTTCAATCAGCTTTTAAGTCCAATCTAAAGAAAGTACATTATCTGAAGCGAACTGCAGTGGTTTCATTTCTTTAATGCTCTAGTCTCGGGTTTCGAGTAACATATATTTAGCCATAGGTTTCGAATAACAGCGTGCGTTAGTCCAATCATGCCCGCGGAGCAAGGACGCAAAACAAATAAGTACCTCCAAGTTTCTGAATCCCAGGAGTGAGAGCTCGGTCGGTTGAAGTTTTTGCGAAATCGGGTTAGTCTCCACATAATCGACTAAATGGAAAGGAGGAGTTCAGTACGCTGTCGGAAGTTCTGTCGTTGCAGACGATAAAGCTATTGTGCTACTGCGACGGCTATTATTATTAGTATTACGTTGGATAAAATAGAGTAATATCCGGCACAGCGTTGAGTAGTGTAGGTGGGTTGAATGGCATTGTCCCAGTAAATAACTACCGAATTATATTACCAAGCGGTTTTCTTCAAACACTGTTGCAATGTTCCAAGATACAGGAAAGCACAGTATAAAGAATATTGGACAAGTTGTTTCGAAATCTGCTGCAATTCTATGGGTTAATCAGAAAAAGATGGGGGCAGGTTAAATGCAGGAAAGCTATGCCCATAACAAACCATGATTTGGAAAATATTTGACAGCAGTTCTCCAGACCAGCGCATTCTTATCACAGTGACATTTTTCGCAATATGTAACCGACCAGTAGAGCAAAAAAAAATAAGGAGAGAGAAGATAAAACTCTTTTTCGATTTACTGCTGCTTTTTAGAGAAGGCAAAATGAGATTGCGAAAATAGATCAGTAATACCCAACAAGCAGTGGCGTAGCAACAGGGGGGGCCGGGGGGCCGTGGGCCCCGGGTGCAAGGGGCCAGTGAGGGAGGGGGGGTGTCATATACGTCTGAAGACACCCCTCTTACCGCCGGCTACACCCAGCGGGGGGGGGGGGGGGGGTGACAGAACACCTAAGGGCCCCGGGTGCCACGTGACCTAGCTACGCCACTGCCAACAAGGTTATTATGTCATTCTCATCATAGTAAAAGTACATCATAAAGTTAAATATTATGAATTTGTTTGTACAGAAAAGCTGCAATAGATGGGGTGAAACTGTTTGAATGCCCTTGGACACCTTTTGAAGACTTTAGGCCTCTGCAGTAAAGAGCGAGTAACACAAAGTAGCCTGTATTTTATTCATGTTTGATATACTTCAGATTAGTACGCCTGCTTTTGAAGGTTATACTAGGAACCACTTTTGATTTTTATGCCCCCTCCGGCCAATTTTTCTCCAGTTACCCTGGTATTCCAGTTTTTCGCGGTCGTTAGGTACAGCTGCTGTCATAAAGGTGCGCTTTGACCACGTGGTGGAGGTTATTGGTATTGTGAAGAAAGCGCAGGCTTTGGACAGCCTGCAACACAGATCGCAACAGTGGTACGCCGTCGTCTGCAAAAAGAGCCCATTTTTGGTGAACTTATAGCCCGCATACTTTTTCATGAAACGTCCCTACCATGTCACTTCTATCGAGCCCTGTTCTTTCCGCTCAACAGAAATCGCTTGTAGAACCTATCTTTCGCTCTTTGTGATCAATTCCTAAAGTACTTCGTTCACTGTGGCATAAAAGTTATAAACAGGGATAAGGTGCCTCAGAAAGGCTGGCCAACGTTTCGATTGGAGGACCTATCTTCGTCAAAGGCGGCCTCGTCATCCTCGGCGTGTTATTAACCCGTTAAAATTACCATGCTAAGGTGACGAGGCCGCCTTTGACAAAGATACGTCCTCCTATCGAAATGTTGGCCAGGCTTTCCGATGCACCTTATCCCTGTCTATATCCTTCATACCCTTTATACCCCAGTGTTTTATTACATCTGTCAGTCCCAGTTTTGATTAAAGTACTTTGTAGTCATTGACGAGCTTTCTTTCTTCTCGGCCCAGCTCAACACCCAGTTATTCTTTTTGCACAGCATAATTGGCGAGATAAAAGGCAACTGCCAATACATAGAATCAATGCTCACATATACGGGGTATTTAAGGATATCCAGCTGATAGACTGCTAAAAATATAAAATAGGCCCTGTGTGTATAGCGTCCCACGTACTTCCACAGGAGCAGTTGTCTTACGTTTCCTTTAGGCGCTGTCTTCTGGACGAGGAAAGCTCTTTCAACATCAGATACACATTTGTGAAGCTTTCATTTTGAGCCTTTCTTTAAGCAGGGCATGCAAAATTCAATGTAAAGGGTGAAATGCCAACATCCAGCGCCGGGTGACCGGCAAGGAAGTGCTGTCATGAAACATGCCTTCACCAATGACGCATGTTTGCATTAAAAAAAAGATGCGTGAGTAGAGTTCCCCAGATGACCGCCTGTAGGCATAACGTTGTAAGTCATACTATTCCCAATTTTCGTATATTCGCATCCAATCGACTCTCCAACACGCTCACCGGCACGCGCTTGCCCGAGCGCTGTACATAATGACCGATGACACTTGAGAAATGCTTGTCCGCTGGTCACAATGCGCGTTGGCAGGGAAAATTCGTGCGCACGAGCAGACCCATGCAGACGCGAACTCTGTGCAGCGTGCTGATTTCTTGCCTGCTGAGAACATGTGTTAGATTACAGTTCGACACGCCAGATTCCACGGTACTCAGGGACTTTACACGAACCCTGAAAAAGTGTTTAGATTCGGGTAGTGAAGCTGACATTTGCCTGTCGATTTCGTTTGCATGCATAAGGGCTCCCCGCTCGTTTAGTGTCACACGTTTCACATTGTGCACATACGCATCGGCACGCTTTTCAAATCATGGATAGAAAATATAGCTGGCCCAAGTCTATCGTTTGAACATAGCAACGAAGGCGTATACGTTGTGTTCCTTCACGGCGTTTAGTTGGCCAAAGGTGACTAGATAAAAAATTATAGCAAAAGACCCCTTTTCAGTGGAATTTGCGGTTTAGCCGGTTTGTTATCAACGTTTCGTTGAGTAATTCTTTGCTTGAATCAGAATCCAGGCTGAAGTTGGTCACGCGAAAAGTTAGCTGCTTTACAGCTTAACAACATTTGCATACAGCTGCAACACTTATATGCAAGCCTTTAGACGAATGCTTGAACAAAACTGCATCCCAGTGAGATCGTATATAGAGAGACGGCAAACTATGCGAAAACACAATAGTTGCAACCGGATAACTTTCGGAGCAGCATAGAGTAAGTGACACTAAATGCAGCAAGCAAGTGACAGGAAAATCCAGAAGGGGCTATCCTATAAACTCAGCCTTGCCGCAGAGCATGCGAAATTTCGCCCTCCACCGACCACCATTTACTGCTGCTGCTTTAGTGCTTGCTGTAGTGGGCCGGTTAATGACTGCAGTGTCTTCATTAGAAGCAGGAAACAAGAGTGCTATCGCACTTTTTTCAGGAAACATGCTTCGGGAGGAGCCTTTATATCTAAAGAAACTGCAAAAAAAAAAGACTTTCTCGTGAGTTTTTAGCGGTATCTTTTCAGGAGAGCCTGTGAATGAAGCTTGAAACGAGTGTACGCAGGCTTGGGGAACTGTGTATCCTCGGTGGCGGCCCCTCCTCACTCTAAACGTATATAGAACAATGCGCCTAAGATCTTGCAAACGAGGACAACAGTTGCCAACTGGCCTCGGTTAAGCATTACTTTAAATCCATCCACGTAGTGAAAGAAATCGAAAGAAGAGAAATGTATTGTTCATCTAAGGGTTTATTTTGCGGTCATCGTGAGCTTCGTTTGTTTAATGATAGCACTGTTTTGTCCAAGCTCTTTTATAGAGAGTTCCTTTGCAGCCTTGGTTTTGTAGATACTATTAGGCAGATGAATGCATTTTATGTCCATGTGCAATATATATGCATGTCATGTGTGTGTTATATCTGTATGTCATATACTTACAGTATGTTTTATGTACTATAATATGTTACAAGAATATAAAAGTGGTATAGCGCCCCCATATTTATATAACACAAATTCTTAGATTCTTAAATGGCATAGTTCCAGAAGAAGGCAAGACAAGCCGCTTCGTTCCTCTCCTCAAGAACGGCAAGTCTCCACTCGAACTCACCTCATACCACCCAGGAGAGCTGGCCAGTTGTGTGGGAAAGGTAACGAAAAAGTTTATCCTTGTCCTCTTGGAGTGGTAACCGGAATGCAACATGTATCCCCATTGCGTCGTTGCTTCTTCACGAGACCACTCATCAATAGACAATGTTGATGACCTCGCTACGTGTGTCAAGACTCAAAAGTCGAGTGAAAGATTATCTGCAACTTTATTCTTAAATGTCGAGGGCGTATACGATAACGTATCTCGGGAGGTTACTCTAGATGGTTTGCCTCGGGCGTCGAGTTTTTCAATAGATTTATAATTACCGATTTACGGAATCGTTCTTTGCATGTACCGGAGATGGCCACACTGCACGACACTGCACCTACCGAGGTGTTCTTCAGGGCAGACTACAAAGCCTCACCGTTTTCGACCTCACACTCATGGGTGTCGTCGAACATCTTCCCGCAGCGGTCAAGATATCAATGCACGCACAAGCCATAGGTGTACGGACTGCAAGTGTGACACGTCCTCTGATACGCGCAAGACTTCGAAAAGCTACTGTTCTGACAGCTGCGTACCTCTGCAAGCAAGGTCTTGAAATCTCGTCAGACAAATGTGCACTGGTGGCATTCACTCGCAAACCAATGACACCCTACGCCACCTCTATAAACGGTAAGATAATTTCTTATGAGAAGACTCCCAGATTTCTTCGAATAATCGTTCATCTTTCATAGAGCCCGCACGTGACGTACTTGAAACAGCACCTTACAGTAATCTCCCAGCTCTCCAAGTTTCTGGGCGGAAAGCCTTGAGGAATGTCGGTGTATGCCATGTTGGAATTGTATGGGGCACGTTTTCTGGGCTTTTTTAGATACAGTTCACTCGTACTTACCAACACCTGGAAGAAATCTTCCTGCTCTACAAGCTATTCAAGCTCGGGCTCTAAGTGTTTGTCTTAGTCTGCCAAATGCGCATCAAAATTAGCGACTATTGCAATCGCCCGGCACCAACCAACCCAAACACACATTGAGGTGAAAGCGCTGAGTGTGCGCATTAGGCAGTTTGCTCAAGCCCGTTCCCATCATCTTGCAACACCACCGTCAGAGAGACCGGAAGCATCGTGTTGTGCTTTGATTTCGGATTATTACAACCGCGTTCCATCAGGCTTCACCCCTGCAACCAGAGCCATCGATTCCTCCATGGTGGTTGGCGCGACCTGCAGTGTACCTCACCGTACTAGGGATCAGAAAAAATCTGAATTGTCTTCACCAGCTCCTAAACAACTATATCTACTCCTTTTGCAGGAGAAGTACGCCGACCAGGTACATATTTATCCTGACGGATGAGCAACTTTCCAGTGTTCCTCTGGAGCCGTGATTTTCGAAGCGAGAGCCCCCCTCACCAGTTTCAGGACGTGTCACTTGACGACATTGACGGCTGCGGAACTTGCAGCTCTTCACACTGCACTTCGTCTCCTCAGCCAAGAACAGCCTAGAAGATGAACACTATTCAGTGACTCGAAGGCAGCACAGCAGTCTTTGCTATCAACCCTGAGGCGCGGACTACACGAAGAACTGGCATTCGAGATTCGAGAACTAATCTATAACTTGGGTGAGGAAGGACACCGCGTGACATTTCAGTGGCATGCAAGTCACTGCGGCGTCGTAAGTAACGAACACGCCGATAACGTGGCTCGGTCGGTTCTTCAAGGCGTCGAAAAGGGTTCGATACCGTTATTAAGGACAGGTATTAAGGCCGTTATTAAAGACAGATATTAAGGCAACCGGCTGAACCGCCTTGACTCTTTCCTCCGGCTTCGCATCCCACCTGGACTCTGCCGACGCGAGGCTATCCTGTTTTGTCAAATGTGGCTAGGAGTGGCTTTTACGAAGTCTTCTGCTTTCCGAATCGGAAGGACCGACGACGCCTCGTGTGATGACTGCGGTAGCGACGAGACTCTTCAATGCGTTTTCTATGACCATCCTCACTAAAATATAAAGAGGCGATCGCTCGCAATCTCCATAGCGCGCTTTGATAAAATATCGTTAACAGAGGAAAGCATTTTAGAATGGCGACATCACAATTCATCACAGCGGAGGGCGACAAGGCTACTGTTGCAGTTTTTAGGGACAACAGACTTGGACAAGCGGCTGTAGTCTGAACTGACGTTTATAACGCTAGAAGTGCCACTGTGATCTGCGGCGATAGTATGCGGTGAGAGCAACTTACTGTGATTGCGTATCTGTAGAACGATCGACATTTGGACAAGTTGGTACTGCTTGAACATGTTGAAGGGGTAGCGCGAGACAACGAAGACAAAAGGCAGGAACACACAGGACAGCACTGAACTCACAACTAACTTTATTCGAAGGCATACACAAAAATATTACTACAACCTATAGCCGCGTGCTCTCCGATCGATGGCGTCATTATCAGTGCGCAGGAGGCGAAAAACGCAAAATCCTGTAATATAATGCTACACTATGAGGCGGTTTAAATATTCAATTTCACTGCCATAGAAATTTAACGGTGGCATGCTTACACAACGCGATCCTTTCTTCCTGATATACTAGGCCTCAATATTATCCCGCGTAGTCTGATTTCTATGTGCTGAAAGCATTGTGGTTTCTTCATAGATTGTTTTGCAACCATGCTCAGAGCAATGCCGCGCGACATGCGAGTAGGCATTACCCGTTGGCGAGCGCCTATGCACAGAAAATCTAATGTTCAGGCAACGACCTGTTTGACTGATATAGACGTGACCGCAGGAAATTGGAAGCTCGTAAGCAACTCCCATTCTACAGTGCAGAGGCGGGGTTGTGTGCTTAACAGTGCGGCGTTTCCCAGCATGGGTGGAGGCAGCCTGGGACCAATTCCTGTCAACCTTACCACAAATTTCGGTCAACTTGTTAGGGACAGAAAAAAACAAATTTTATATCAAACCTGCCTGCTACATTTCTGAGGCTGTGTGATAGTTTACATACATATGGAATTACAACCCGTTTTTTTGTTCTTGTCGGCAGGCTCTGGATTATTTACTCTTGTGGGTGCTCCTAATTTCACTCGCTTAACAAGCTTCTGTACGGTGATGCGGATAGCATCCTCCTAAAAACTTGCCGCTCTCAAACGCTCCAATTGTTTTAAGAAGCTATCAGAAGTCTGGTGAAAACAGGATTTTGTAAGTGCAGATAACAGAACCGAAAAAAGCAATACCATTTTTAGCATGCCATTGTTAAATTTTTATGACAGCGAATTTGAATGTTTAAACCGCTTCATAGTGTAGCATTAGATTAAAGGATTTTGCGTTTTTGCCTGCGTACTGATAATGACGCCATCAATCGGAGAGCATGTGGCTATAGGTTGTAGTGCATAATTTTGTGTATGCCTTCGAATAAAGTTAGTTGTGAGTTCAGCGCTGTCTCGCGTGTTCCTGCCTTCTGTCTTTGTCGTATTGCGCAGCCCTTTCAAGATGTTCATTGTGTATCCGCGCTCCATGTCTTTCTCCATCTCTATTTTCCTATCCCTTTACCTCCCCCTCCCCTCTCCCCCACCGCACGGTAGCAAACTAGATCTTCCCCTCTGGTTAGCCTCTCTACGTTTCCCCTTTCTTCTGTATTTCTCTTTCTTAAAGCAGACTTGGATAGCCGGGGCCGCACATGAGTGAGGATGTTCTTTTATAGTTTCCATCATAAAAATGAATTGTTATTATTATGAATTAGGAGATGAAAATGCGAAACAATCGGAATGAAAAGGTTGAATACTTTCGGAATACTTTCCGAAAAAGGCCTTGTACGTTCTCTACTTTCTCGGAAGGAGAGAATATAAAAATGCGCTGGAGAAAAGAAGCAAGAAAGAAATGAAAAGACGCCAAGACATAGATTCGGGTTGGACAAGTCTGCGTCACGAGCAAGAATTCCGGACGGTTCCGCTCAATAATACCGCTAAATGTAGTTTGAAGTATAGCCGGAGAAAATGCCGGAAATATCTTTTGGCAGATTTATTGAGCTCCCCACAGCCTGACGAAAAAGAAGGCAACTTTTAGACGGGATGATCTTCAGAGCTTTTTCCTACGTAGTTAAATATTGATCACTTGAATGACGGACGACCACTTAAACCACAACAT
Source organism: Dermacentor albipictus (assembly GCF_038994185.2). Classification (NCBI taxonomy): domain Eukaryota; kingdom Metazoa; phylum Arthropoda; class Arachnida; order Ixodida; family Ixodidae; genus Dermacentor; species Dermacentor albipictus. The sequence goes on from NC_091821.1 coordinate 402,061,970, forward strand.
TCTTGGACCATAAAATCAGCGGAAGCCCAAGATCTTCTCGCACTTAATGCACCTACCATCTAATCGAAGCGCGCTGCTTATACTTTTTTCAAGGACAACTCCATCACTTACCTAAATCCCACGTCGTCCGCCCACGTTTCGAAGAAACTTTTTTTTATTATGAACTTCCCTATTCCAAAATATTTCACGGTCGGTTGGCCCATAGGTCTCCTGTTACAGACGCTTGCACTGCGGGCAGCACTGTGTCAATACACTTTGTCAAATAAATAAATAAATAACATCGAAGTGTGGTCGCACAGCAGGTCTTAGCAGATTTCAAGTGAAGAATAAATGAAAAAGAAATAAAAATTTAGCTGGTAATAGTTTCGATCTTTTCTGTCTTAGTTGTACTTGGTTTTAACGGCATTGATACTTGTAAACTGCTAGTTCTGCTGCTGCAGCGAGGTAAAGGCCTTAGTTAGGAGGTTTATGCCTTCTTTTGCCTTACCCTGCGGGCAATCATTGTATTTGTTTTGCCCAAATAAAAAACTTGCACTTTGTAGAAAAAAGAGAAAAAAAAGCAATCTCCTCCTGATAAGCTCTTCAGGATTATTTGTTACCTCTCGTAAACGTGTTTCTCAAGCGCTTGAAGTGTGCAATGTTGGTGAAGTTGGTCGGTATACACAGTGGAAAATAGTACACATAGAAACAACTGTAGCGCCACAGGCACAGGGACAGAGGAAGCGCCAGGACGTGTTTGTCTCCCCGGTTCTTCTTCTGTCGTTGTGCCTCTAGCGCTGCATCTCGTTCTCCGTCGTGCAATACCATGAAGCCCACATTGCTGCTCTTGTAGACGGAGATGGAGAAAAGCAAAAAAGAAAGGACAATTCCCATGTTGTGCTGTTTCGTGATATCCGCTCTTGTAAGTGCACTGCACGCGCTTTTACAGGGACGTTGTGCCATCAAAAACCTGGGCGATAAAAGAGCGCACCTATATGTTGGAACTGGTGTGGGCGCAGCTATAGTGAGCACGTGTAAGAGCAAACAAATCGCGTCCTTCTCATCACGCTGAAGCTTTTACAGACCTATTCCTCTTTAAGTAGCTGTTTCTTTGCAGTTCCTGCCCCACAGGAGAAATTGCGATATGGCAAAGACCGAAGCTTAGCTAGGTAATATGGCGCAGCACCCTCGCAGCCTTCTCACATGCGCACCTCCAAAGTCGAGTGGAGATTTCGCAAAACGCTTTGTGCGCGCAGAAGTCATCTCGCTTCATCCGACGAGAGCTGTTCAAACACGTGGCTGCGCGTGTCACAGTCTACGATGAGATTTTAATGAGTGCCAGCGATCACAGCCCGTGTGCGTTTGTTTCCGCTTCATGCGATCGCAGTGTATCGCTAACAATTACTCCGCGCGCGTCCTTTATGCAAAAAAAAAAAACACACACAGCTAAAGAAATAGAACTTTGTTTGGCTTCAAACAATAGAGACATCTTAGGTACCATTATATGTTTGAAAGGCGAGCAGTTTCTACAGTGATGATGAATAGTTCACCATTGAGCGCATATAAAATAAACAGAGAGCCGGTTTTAATGTCACGCTTTCTAAGCAGTCATTAAAGCAGTCAACGAAGCTTAAAAAGCTTTCTGCTATAAAGTTTCAGGCGATGTTATTGCACCCAGCTTCCAGAGTTGACAACTGTAACAATCCTATCCACTTGTCAGAGTAAAATAATGTCCAGGCCACATGCAAGGAAATGACATTGGCAATTTTTTTTTACTTACTGTAAAAAATTAGATCGAGAGAGAACAAATTAAACAATTTCCGCGCCGAATTTAGTGCGTATTGACTGATGTCGTTAACTCATTTTTTGCTCGTCTATTGTTGCACCAATTTATCAATGTTATCAACTGGCTCGGCGTCATATGTACCTATAGTATCCAAAATTTGCTGAAAGGATGCATGCTGCGGGTTGGTAAAACGCCTTACTATTCAAAGTGCACTACAAGCTGTTGATGCCTAGTCATGTTGCCCTGCCCAGGTGCCATTGGTTAGTTACTTCACCGCTTTGATGCCGCGTGTACGGTGTTGCTGCTTCTATATATATATATATATATATATATATATATATATATATATATATATATAGTCATATAATGAGAAGCCAACAAACACTGACACCAAGTACAACATAGGGGAAATTGCATGAGCTTAATAAATGAAATCAAGTAATGATAAATTAATGGAAATTAAAGTGGATGAAAAAACAACTTGCCGCAGGTGGGAACCGAACCCACAACCTTCGCATGTCGCGTGCGATGCTCTACCAATTGAGCTACCGCGGCGGCGTTTCCCCATCCACTTTCTTGGGTATTTATGTGTACTAGTAGAACCCTGGGAGTGTTAGCCAGCGCCCCCACGCACAGACCTTGGCGGCGGACGTGGAACGTCTTTTTTGCCGCAGGCGTCACGAGAACGTGATCTTTTTCGGGTGAAGACAACTGGTCAATAAACCCACATATGCTACCTGAAGGCATCAATGTTGCCGGATTCGAGACCCTCGTTATGTAATAAACGAGAAGAAAGGGGGTTAACCGAGGGACCCGATAATTATTAGTCATATAATGAGAAGCCAACAAACACTGACACCAAGTACAACATAGGGGAAATTGCATGAGCTTAATAAATGAAATCAAGTAATGATAAATTAATGGAAATTAAAGTGGATGAAAAAACAACTTGCCGCAGGTGGGAACCGAACCCACAACCTTCGCATGTCGCGTGCGATGCTCTACCAATTGAGCTACCGCGGCGGCGTTTCCCCATCCACTTTCTTGGGTATTTATGTGTACTAGTAGAACCCTGGGAGTGTTAGCCAGCGCCCCCACGCACAGACCTTGGCGGCGGACGTGGAACGTCTTTTTTGCCGCAGGCGTCACGAGAACGTGATCTTTTTCGGGTGAAGACAACTGGTCAATAAACCCACATATGCTACCTGAAGGCATCAATGTTGCCGGATTCGAGACCCTCGTTATGTAATAAACGAGAAGAAAGGGGGTTAACCGAGGGACCCGATAATTATTAGTCATATAATGAGAAGCCAACAAACACTGACACCAAGTACAACATAGGGGAAATTGCATGAGCTTAATAAATGAAATCAAGTAATGATAAATTAATGGAAATTAAAGTGGATGAAAAAACAACTTGCCGCAGGTGGGAACCGAACCCACAACCTTCGCATGTCGCGTGCGATGCTCTACCAATTGAGCTACCGCGGCGGCGTTTCCCCATCCACTTTCTTGGGTATTTATGTGTACTAGTAGAACCCTGGGAGTGTTAGCCAGCGCCCCCACGCACAGACCTTGGCGGCGGACGTGGAACCTCTTTTTTGCCGCAGGCGTCACGAGAACGTGATCTTTTTCGGGTGAAGACAACTGGTCAATAAACCCACATATGCTACCTGAAGGCATCAATGTTGCCGGATTCGAGACCCTCGTTATGTAATAAACGAGAAGAAAGGGGGTTAACCGAGGGACCCGATAATTATTAGTCATATAATGAGAAGCCAACAAACACTGACACCAAGTACAACATAGGGGAAATTGCATGAGCTTAATAAATGAAATCAAGTAATGATAAATTAATGGAAATTAAAGTGGATGAAAAAACAACTTGCCGCAGGTGGGAACCGAACCCACAACCTTCGCATGTCGCGTGCGATGCTCTACCAATTGAGCTACCGCGGCGGCGTTTCCCCATCCACTTTCTTGGGTATTTATGTGTACTAGTAGAACCCTGGGAGTGTTAGCCAGCGCCCCCACGCACAGACCTTGGCGGCGGACGTGGAACGTCTTTTTTGCCGCAGGCGTCACGAGAACGTGATCTTTTTCGGGTGAAGACAACTGGTCAATAAACCCACATATGCTACCTGAAGGCATCAATGTTGCCGGATTCGAGACCCTCGTTATGTAATAAACGAGAAGAAAGGGGGTTAACCGAGGGACCCGATAATTATTAGTCATATAATGAGAAGCCAACAAACACTGACACCAAGTACAACATAGGGGAAATTGCATGAGCTTAATAAATGAAATCAAGTAATGATAAATTAATGGAAATTAAAGTGGATGAAAAAACAACTTGCCGCAGGTGGGAACCGAACCCACAACCTTCGCATGTCGCGTGCGATGCTCTACCAATTGAGCTACCGCGGCGGCGTTTCCCCATCCACTTTCTTGTGTATTTATGTGTACTAGTAGAACCCTGGGAGTGTTAGCCAGCGCCCCCACGCACAGACCTTGGCGGCGGACGTGGAACGTCTTTTTTGCCGCAGGCGTCACGAGAACGTGATCTTTTTCGGGTGAAGACAACTGGTCAATAAACCCACATATGCTACCTGAAGGCATCAATGTTGCCGGATTCGAGACCCTCGTTATGTAATAAACGAGAAGAAAGGGGGTTAACCGAGGGACCCGATAATTATTAGTCATATAATGAGAAGCCAACAAACACTGACACCAAGTACAACATAGGGGAAATTGCATGAGCTTAATAAATGAAATCAAGTAATGATAAATTAATGGAAATTAAAGTGGATGAAAAAACAACTTGCCGCAGGTGGGAACCGAACCCACAACCTTCGCATGTCGCGTGCGATGCTCTACCAATTGAGCTACCGCGGCGGCGTTTCCCCATCCACTTCTACTAGTACACATAAATACCCAAGAAAGTGGATGGGGAAACGCCGCCGCGGTAGCTCAATTGGTAGAGCATCGCACGCGACATGCGAAGGTTGTGGGTTCGGTTCCCACCTGCGGCAAGTTGTTTTTTCATCCACTTTAATTTCCATTAATTTATCATTACTTGATTTCATTTATTAAGCTCATGCAATTTCCCCTATGTTGTACTTGGTGTCAGTGTTTGTTGGCTTCTCATTATATGACTAATAATTATCGGGTCCCTTGGTTAACCCCCTTTCTTCTCGTTTATTACATAACGAGGGTCTCGAATCCGGCAACATTGATGCCTTCAGGTAGCATATGTGGGTTTATTGACCAGTTGTCTTCACCCGAAAAAGATCACGTTCTCGTGACGCCTGCGGCAAAAAAGACGTTCCACGTCCGCCGCCAAGGTCTGTGCGTGGGGGCGCTGGCTAACACTCCCAGGGTTCTACTAGTACACATAAATACCCAAGAAAGTGGATGGGGAAACGCCGCCGCGGTAGCTCAATTGGTAGAGCATCGCACGCGACATGCGAAGGTTGTGGGTTCGGTTCCCACCTGCGGCAAGTTGTTTTTTCATCCACTTTAATTTCCATTAATTTATCATTACTTGATTTCATTTATTAAGCTCATGCAATTTCCCCTATGTTGTACTTGGTGTCAGTGTTTGTTGGCTTCTCATTATATGACTAATAATTATCGGGTCCCTCGGTTAACCCCCTTTCTTCTCGTTTATTACATAACGAGGGTCTCGAATCCGGCAACATTGATGCCTTCAGGTAGCATATGTGGGTTTATTGACCAGTTGTCTTCACCCGAAAAAGATCACGTTCTCGTGACGCCTGCGGCAAAAAAGACGTTCCACGTCCGCCGCCAAGGTCTGTGCGTGGGGGCGCTGGCTAACACTCCCAGGGTTCTACTAGTACACATAAATACCCAAGAAAGTGGATGGGGAAACGCCGCCGCGGTAGCTCAATTGGTAGAGCATCGCACGCGACATGCGAAGGTTGTGGGTTCGGTTCCCACCTGCGGCAAGTTGTTTTTTCATCCACTTTAATTTCCATTAATTTATCATTACTTGATTTCATTTATTAAGCTCATGCAATTTCCCCTATGTTGTACTTGGTGTCAGTGTTTGTTGGCTTCTCATTATATGACTAATAATTATCGGGTCCCTCGGTTAACCCCCTTTCTTCTCGTTTATTACATAACGAGGGTCTCGAATCCGGCAACATTGATGCCTTCAGGTAGCATATGTGGGTTTATTGACCAGTTGTCTTCACCCGAAAAAGATCACGTTCTCGTGACGCCTGCGGCAAAAAAGACGTTCCACGTCCGCCGCCAAGGTCTGTGCGTGGGGGCGCTGGCTAACACTCCCAGGGTTCTACTAGTACACATAAATACCCAAGAAAGTGGATGGGGAAACGCCGCCGCGGTAGCTCAATTGGTAGAGCATCGCACGCGACATGCGAAGGTTGTGGGTTCGGTTCCCACCTGCGGCAAGTTGTTTTTTCATCCACTTTAATTTCCATTAATTTATCATTACTTGATTTCATTTATTAAGCTCATGCAATTTCCCCTATGTTGTACTTGGTGTCAGTGTTTGTTGGCTTCTCATTATATGACTAATAATTATCGGGTCCCTCGGTTAACCCCCTTTCTTCTCGTTTATATATATATATATATATATATATATATATATATATATATATGTATATACATATATATATATATATATATATATATATATATATATATATATATATATATATATATATATATATATATATATATATACACACTACGTAAATGTACTGTCTCGAGGAACGCATATGTCGCCTTGCAAAAGACAAGTGCACCTGTCGAAACGTTGGCTCCTGCTTTTACCTTGTTTTCGATTTGATCACCGTCGTGAATTTCCATCTACCGCCTTCCCCGCGTTTTCCCGGAAGTCTGGCATATGTGTTCCCAAGGTGTAAGCGCGGTTTGAGATAACAAAGTTTTTTTACCTGCTTTTGTAGCAATTTGCTTAATGTGGGTATCCCAGATTAAATTATCGGGCTGGCACTCAAACAGGGTGTGAGATTGGGCTAGTTGGTATTTCATGCTGAAGTGAATAGCGCAAGAGGAGAGACGATACACTAAAAAGGCGACAAGGACAAGCGCAAACTTCCAACTGGCGTTTATTACAAAAAGGTATGTACATACACTCTCGCGCGAGAGTATATATACATAGCTTTTTGTCTTAAACACCAGTTGGAAGTTTTGCGCTTGTCCTTGTCGCCTTTTCAGTGTCTCGTCTCTCCTCTTGCGCTAGTCACTTCAGCTCGCACTCAAGCCCTGTGTTGTGCAGGGCAAACGCTGCACAAGCGCACTACAGTTGCATGTAGCTGCACTCTATTACGTGGCGCGCGGCGGCTGCGGCAAGTCCGCTGGCTGAGCGCACTGTGCCTTGCCAAGGATAATTGCGTTTGGCGCGTTGTAGATGCCAAAATCCAAAGTGTTGTCAAAGTAAAATTTGAACTGCGTGCCATGGTGAGGTTCCGTAGGCGGAGCATTGTGGGTAGCGCCCACCCCTCGATGGCCTTTTGCAGTGCAGTCCAAGGCATTGAAGAAGGAGTGGAAGCACATGAATTTTCCTCATGACCACTTGATTCCCGATAACTGCGCTTCTGCTGAGCGCATGTAAGTACTTCTTGTGGCAAGTTATTTCTGAACTAGTCAGTTTTGACTTCAACTGCATTTTTCCACTTCAATAAAAATTGATTCAGGGCCCTTGACATGACAAGAACTTCATTTGAATCCTGAGGGACTGAGACCTTGGGGAGCCAAAGCTGAAGGCGCCCGAAGTTCAAGTTGGTGGCTCCGCCCATGATGGGAACAGGAGATCAAGTCCCGCCGCAATGTTGTGGGCCCTCTGGACAGCCTGGAGTTGAATGTGGAGATTGCTGCTCTTGAGAGATTCCTGCCATTTTTCTTTCGTGATGGGTGGAGAGGCAATAAGGGCTGGGCACAGCCAGAGCATGTGGTCAAAAGAGCATGAGTCATGACCACACTTGGGGTACGACTGTGAATGTTCAGGATCTATCTTCTTAAGGGATCGAGGAATGGGAAACGAACAGGTTTGCAGGAGTCTGAGTGTTGTAGCCTGAGGTTTGCTCAATTTGTGGTGAGGGAGTGGAAAAGTCCTCGTGCCTAGTCAATAATGGGAAACAATTTCATGGAAAGTACATAATAGATCATTGTGGATGTTGACCTCGTTCCAAGCCTGGCTACCCGCGACAGCGCGGTGCGTGAAATCGCGCGCTCTCCGGTGGGCCTGCTCGTTAGGATTATGCCCAAGCGGCTTAATTGAGCTATCTAGATGGGCTGGGAACCACGAGATTTGGCATCCTCCTTCGTTGCTCTCCCTAGTCCTTTGAAGTGCTTTAATCGCAATACTGTTCGCCTGTTCAGATATGATAGCGGATGAAAAGGATCTAACCGCCGCACTCGAGTCCGAGAAGACGATAGCGGGAACTTTTGAGCTGTGAAAAGCCAGAGCGATCGCCGCTTCCTCCGCCACATGAATAAACTTTGTATAAACAGAGGCTGCATTGACCAGGTTGCCCCCCGCGTCTACCACCGAGAGAGCGAACTTATCCCCACAGTCATATCTGGCAGCATCGACAAAGAGGGCATCTAGTTTCTGCTGATTCATCTTTTTAAGGATGGACTTGGCTCTCGCGAGTCTTCTACCCTCGTTATGCACAGGGTGGATGTTTGAAACACTTTTTTTGCACTTATATCTTGCGTACCTGGGCTGGTTTTATGAGGGAGCCTGTCAATTGCATAAGTGACACCATGTTCCGATATGATGATGGCTGAAAAATTGAATCGAATAGATGAGTGTTCAAGCACGTAAGTATCAAATGACAGTTCATTAATGAAAATGCAGAGAAGCATTTGCTAGTTTGTTCTTCGCTGTATCTTGAGTTAAGCACGGCTCCGCTTTCGGAAATAAGTAAGGGAGCTGTGTGATTCGCTTTTGGGTTAGCTATTTTTTGCCAAACCTTTTTCATGTCAGTTTTTATTATACTAGGAAGGCTGCAATAAAACTTATCTTTGGTTTCGATAATTAGAGTTTCTGTATGACAAGGTTATGCTTTTGTAATTTTGCCAGTCTTCTGGAGCCTTTGTCCGGGCAGGTTTTCTGAACGCTCGTTTTTTTCTTGTTTATGCATTTCTTTTACGTCGCAGTTAAACTATGGATCGTTCTTCCTTGAGATTATGGTTATTTTTGTATACAAACTGCTTCGACTTTTCTGAATTAATCACGGAGCAAGCACCAGTTATCATTTGCCGTTCTGTTTTGAAAAGTGCTAGAAGAGTCGGCGCTAAATGAGGTTAACATACTAATAATTTTGCCCGTGTCGGCACGTGCGTAGTTGAGAATCCATTGAGAATCACTCTAGATTGATTGGCAGGTTTCAATGCAACGGAGCATCGCACTACATTATAGTCATTTATTGGTTCTAGCACATGTAATTGAAGTCCCCTCCCTTATATGCATATTGGGAACTAGGATGTGGCCTGTCATACAGCCCCATTCAAAATATATAAAGAAATTCTAGCTGACAATGTGGTCGACGATAGCATGCACGAATGACACAGCATGACCAGTGCGTGCAGGGACGCAGCACATATCAAGAGGAGTTTAGACTATCACTACAGACGGTTATTATAATGTTTTTGTAATTTTGGTAAATCTTTAAGTGGTAAATTTTAATTTACGAAGAGCAGTGAGACAGCATCTGTGTACGTGATTTTGCGCCGTTCAGTTGGTTTTCGTCAAGTACTGGAAGGTTGGTTTCTTGCAGCATGGAATGGCGTCTGAATAGCGCACCAAATACCACACAAGGAAAAATGAAGGCGCTTTGAAGCACTGTCCAGACACTATTCCGCGTTGACCGACCAACAAGCCATTACCGTCCTCGTCGATTTCTAGCAGCAACGAGTAAACATTATTGGTGACCGCGTCATACGGGCAAACAGTGCCTTTGAAGTGTAGAAAGGTAAAACGAATAGAAGAACGTTAGTTTTCTTCGCGATCGCTCTTAGCGGAATCGCGCAATTTCCTGGAAGCGAACAGTGCCTTAGGTGAAAATTCTTCCTCTGTCCACACTCTAGGGGACTCGATGTTTTTAAGCTTGTGGGCAGTTTGTAGCACTTCTGTTCTTGATTGAAAATTGTGGAATTTAATAATAATAGGCCGTTGAAAAACATCATGGAACTGACCAAGACGATGGGCGCGTTTGATGTCACCAACGGTGATCTTCAAGTCAGCGGAACAAAATTCCTTCACAATGGCTTCGGATTCGATGTATCTTCATGGCAGCCTTCGCGTATACGCTTGATTATAAGGTTGTTGCACCTCATTCTAATACTTCTGGCGTCGGGGACATCAATGAGTTCGCCATTTATTTTTGACATGCTCATCTTAACCACCTGACAAATGGCTGTGCACAGAGCCACAGCCATTGGATGAAGCCATTCGCGCCTCAACCGCTAACCGTTCCCGCCATACTAAAGGAAGCTACACTTCATTATCCCAGCGCGGCGACAGGAGGACCCATTCTTTGCGCAGGCCTAACTGCCCCGTTAGGTGGTAGTCCGTCAGGTCAGCCATAATGGATACATCCAAAGAGAGTTTTCGCATTTGGCAATGGAACTGCAGAGGGTATTCTAACAAAAAGGCCCCTCTGCAGCAGTTTTTCAGGTCTTTCTCTGCGAAACCTCAGGTCATTGCTCTCCAAGAAACATTAATCTCCGCAGCCTCGCTCCAGGGATACAGGGCCGTGTCGGGCCGGCCCGGGGGGCGAGGGATTTGCACCTTGATCGATAAACGGCTAACTCATATCACCCACGACCTCAAGCTGGCGAGTGGTAGAATCGAATATGTCATGGTTGAGATCCTGCTCGACGTTCCGCAGCGGAATCAGCGAAGAAACAGCGTGTTCGTCTTCAATGTACATAGCAACCCCAGAGACTCACGCCAGCAGTTCAAGACCATTCTCAAGAAGGCGACCGACTTGGCCGGCCCTCGACCCTTCGTCGTCGTCGGCGACTTCAACGCACCACATGGCATCTGGGGTTACGTCTACGACACTACCAAGGGGCGAAACCTGTGGCAAGACGCGAACGAGATGGACCTCACTCTGGTCACTGACAACAATTTTCCTACGCGCATTGGCAACTCCATCACCCGGGACTCGACACCCGACCTCGCCTTCGTGAGGAACGTCGAAGACGTGGGTTGGGAGAACACCGCCATGGAGTTCGGCAGCGACCACTACATTCTCGAGACCAACTTCAAGGTGTCTCGGAGTAGGGTTAGGGAACTCACGTTCATAGATTGGGACCATTTTCGCAGGATTCGTGATGAACCCGGGAGAGCCAGGGCACCTGCCACTCTCGAAGAATGGTGTGAAGGCATCCGGACCGACGCTTCCGCGGCCACCAAGAAAGTGGAAACAGATCTCGACGTCGAGCGGATGGACAGCAGACTAGCCCACCTGATCGAGGCCAAAACCGCCATGCTCCGCCGATGGATGGGTCAAAGGCTCAATCGCAGACTCCGAAAGAAGATTTCGGAGCTCAACAAGGTCATCGAAGACCACTGCAAGGCGCTATGCCAGCAGCAGTGGGACGAGCTCTGCGAATCCATCGACGGACAGATGCGCAACGGCAAATCCTGGGGTATGCAGAAGCACCTTCTCGATGAAAGCGGCTCGAAGTCAAATCAAAGGCATACTTTGGCCCGGGCCCTTCACGAAGCCACCAAGTCTAACACGGTCGATGAACTCGTCGCAAAACTCGTACAGAAGTACCTGCCTGTCCATCGCGACGGAGATCCGTCGATCCAACTCCCGGACTACCGAGGCCCTCCACGACCCGAGCTGGATGAAGACTTCTCCATTGCCAAGGTCAGACAGGCCATCTTCGTGCTCAACCGCAAGTCTACGCCGGGTCCGGACGGAGTCACCAACAGAATGTTGAGGAACCTCGACGACACGTCGATTGTCTTTCTGACCAACAAGATAAACGAGTCCTGGAAGAGCGGCATTGTACCTGCAGAATGGAAGACGGCCTGCACGGTGCTCATTCCCAAGCCCGGCAAGGCCCCGAACATCGACAACTTGAGGCCGATTTCTCTGACCTCCTGCGTCGGCAAAGTCATGGAGCGCGTCGTCCTCAACAGGCTTAACGGGTACCTCGAAGACAACGAGGTTTACACTTATAACATGATAGGCTTCTGTGCCGGACTCTCAACACAGGATGCCATGAAACTAATCAAGCATCAGATTGTGGATGGATGTTCCAGAGACGTCAAGGCTCTGCTCGGTCTGGATCTCGAGAAGGCTTTCGACAACGTGCTCCACACCTTCATCGTCAAGACCATTTCAGACCTGGGTCTCGGTTCCAGATTCCACAACTATGTCAGCTCTTTTCTAACTGAGAGGAAGGCCAAGCTTCGCATTGGAGACTTCCGCTCCGAAGATGTGCCCCTCGGAGGGCGGGGCACTCGTCAGGGCGCCGTCATCTCCCCAACATTGTTTAACATCTGTATGATTGGTCTTTCGCAGAGGTTGGCGCGCGTCGAGGACGTCAAGCACACCATTTACGCCGATGACATCACCATATGGTGCTCCCGCGGCTGCGAGGGCAGAGTCGAAGAAGCCATGCAGGAGGCGATTGACGTGATCGAGGAGTATCTCCTCCCCACCGGACTTCGATGCTCCCCCGCCAAGTCGGAGCTGCTACTTTACAGAAAAGAGAAGGGAGGCAGACCCAAAGATTGGAAACCAGTCTCTGAAAGCAGCATCAGACTTCGCACTTGTGACGGGGGGGTGATACCCAGGGTCGACGTTATTCGGGTCCTGGGCATGTTTGTCGAATTCAACGGCGGAAACGGAACTGCTCTGCGCAAGATTATCGCAAAGACGGACAACGCTTTCCGCCTAGTTCGCAGAATCGCAAACCGGCATCGAGGCATGAAGGAAAGCAATCTTCTCAGGCTGATCAATGCCTTCGTACTCTGCCACCTCACGTACACGATTTCTATGCACAACTGGCTCAGAGCGGAGCGAGACAAGCTCAACGTTCTTATCCGCAAAGTAGTCAAGAGGGCTCTCGGGCTACCCATCAGGACCCATACCAAGGATCTCTTGAAGCTGGGGGTACATAACACCGCAGAGGAGATTGCCGAAGCCCAAGAACGCACGCAACTCAGTCGCCTGGCCACCACAGCGGCAGGTAAACGCATCCTCGAAGAGCTGGGTTACCACCCTGCGGAATTCTCGATGGTCAGTACCCCGATCCCTAGGTGCATTCGAGACAAGTTCGTAGTGGCCCCTGTGCCCCGAAACGTCCATCCCGTCCACAACGAGGGCCGACGCAAGGCCAGAGCAGTCGCGATCCTCCAACAGATCAAGCGACATGACATTAGCGCAAGCTTCGTCGACGCTGCGGAGTACAGTGACGGGAAGACCTTTGCCGTCGTTGTGGTCGACTCGAGCGGAAACATTTCCAATAGCGCCTCGATTCGCACTTCAGACCCCGGAGTCGCCGAGCAAGTCGCCATCGCCCTCGCCCTGCTAGACGGTCGTGGGTCCGAAATATATAGTGACTCCAAAACGGCAGTTAGGTCTTTTCAAAAGGGTTGCATCGCCAAGGAAGCTCTTCGTCTTCTTAGCGGCTCGAGTCCACATGCTCTCGCAAACCATTCAACTCACTGGTTTGCCGCACACGTAGGATCGGTCGAGGGTGCTCCCCCGAACCTCAATGAGTCTGCCCACGAGGCTGCGCGTGACTTCACCGACCGCGCTTCCTCTATAAGGAGCACTGACTCCCCTCCTATCTACGGTCATAGGGACGCTCCTGCTACTCTCAACGAGATTATTAAATATTTCTACATGTCCAGAAGGGTCTTTCCACCCCCTCACCCCAAGTTGAATAGGGCGCAAGCCGTTTCGCTTAGGCTCCTACAGACCAGCACATATCCGTGTCTGTCCGCTCTCCACGAGGCTTACCCCGACGTGTATCGCGACGACGCCTGCCCGTCCTGCGGCCAGACCTCCACTCTACCCCACATGCTCTGGGAGTGCGGGTCGACATACCCCAAGTTCATCAAGGAGGAGTGGGACTCGCTTCTGCGTAGCCCCGCTCTAGAAAAGCAAATCCTGGCTGTCCGGCGTGCCCGCGACCGGGCCGGTGGGCTAGACCTGCCGGTCCCGACGTGGGACTAGCCGGGTGCGCGACGAGTTCGCGTCCTCGCCGGACCTACAATAAAGTTTATTCACTCACTCACTCACAGCCATTGGAACAGCAAAAAAAGCAGATAGACGATTTATATATATATATATATATATATATATATATATATAAACGAGAAGAAAGGGGGTTAACCGAGGGACCCGATATTTATTAGTCATATAATGTCATCCACTTTAATTTCCCTTAATTTATCGTTTCTTTATTTCATTTATTTAAGCATATGCAATTTCCCCTATGTTGTACTTGGTGTCAGTGTTTGTTGGCTTCTCATTATATGACTATATATATATATATATATATATATATATATATATATATATATATATATATATATACAATATATATATATATATATATATATATATATATATATATATATATATATATATATATCACTTTATATATATATATATATATATATATATATATATATATATCACTTGGATGTAGCAAAATTATTCGAGGCATGCCTGTCACCACCTCACTAACACGCATGTCTGACTGCTCTCATAGATACCTATTTCAGCTTTCACAAGTGTTCTTAAGACCTTTGGTCGAGCTGGCGCTTTTAGTGCAAGAAGGAATGTAAGCAGGTTGTTTTTACGCAGTTTTTATACATATTTCCGGTCTGTCGTGTTTTAGATGTGAATGTCGCAGCTGCCAACCTCTCACCAAGAGTAGTGTATGTCCTTTCTTGAAAGCACAGAAACTGGCAGAAATAAGCATTTCTCAGTCTGGAACCTAATGATCTCTAAAAAAAAAAAAAGAAAGCAGCTGTAACTATAGCGGAGACCTGAGAAGTCGCGCACATAAGTTTGGTTGCGTTGTGGACAGAACGGCAACTCGCTGTTCCATGTTGAAAAGTGCATTACTCTGTACGCACCACGATAGTGAGAAAAAGCGATAAAAAGACAGCTTAGCCGACAGCTAAAGGAAGTTCATTGAAATGCTGCAACGCTGTTAACGGGGGAACTGAAGGCTCTGAAGCACCACCTTTTTCTTATAAGCCACGCTGCTAGGTGCCTCAAGTCACCACCATTTTCGGCAGCTGTGCCGTCCGAAGAACGAAACAGTCACTTTTACTTGAGGTGTATCAAGCTTCCAATTAAGCAAACACATTTACTTTCTTCGTTTTTTGTGCTACTATTTCTGAAAGATCATGTGCCCCCTTGGTTGTTCGTAAGCGACGTCATGGAAGTCTAAGATTCCGGACACGTAAAGCTTTCAGGCGTAGCATAAAAAAGCGAGTGATAAGCGTGAGTAACACACACAAACACACACACGCACATTCAGGCACGCACACAGACACACACACAGACAGACGCAAGTACGTACATACATATGCATTGTTACATGGACAAGAGTATCGGAGTTATGCTTAAATGTGAAGAGCATTGTACGTGAACAACATGCCCTAGCATTTTGTTTTTCTCCTCTGATGTTGTAACACGTTATTTTCTTTGCAGTGGTTTACCCTCGAGGAAACAAAAAATGGATACTGTGTCATAAAACACACAGGGCGCTGAGAGTGCTTTAACACCATTTAGGGGCACTTTCTTTTCCTTTCGCTGTGCAGGGAAGCAACCACTTTTCATTAGCTATAATCAAAGGCAAAGGAACAAGAATTCATGACCGCCAGTAAGCCTCAAGAGTCCGTGCGTGAGTACGTTTACCTAGGTCATTTATTCCCAGGGGATCCTGATCATGAGAAATTAATTTGCAGGAGAATAAAAATAGGTTGGAGTGCATGCGGCAGGCATTACCAAGTCCTGACGTGGAGCTTACCAGTGTCATTGAAAAGAAGAGTGTGCAATCATTGCATTCTGCCGGTGCTAGCATATATGAGACAGAAACTTCGAAGTTAGCAAAGAACCTCGAAAACAAATTAAAGGCCACACAAAGAACAATGGAATGAAAAATCGTAGGCGTAAGATTAAGGGACCGAAACAGAATGGCGTAGATCAGAGAGCAACGGGAATCGTTGATATTCAAGTTGACAATCAGGGAAAAAAATGGAGCTGGGCAGGCCATTTAATGGGTATGGTAGACAACTGGTGGACAATTAGAGTTACAGAATGGGTGCCCAAGGAAGGGAAGCGCAGTCAAAGACGGCAGAAAATTAGTTGGGATGAAAAAATTTGGAAATTTCCCGGCACTTGTTGGAATCAACTGTTGCAACGTAGGGTTAATTGGAGATCACTGGGAGAGGCCTACGTCCTGCAGTGGACATAAGAATATATAGGCTGATATGATGATGACAATAATAATGACGACAGAAAGGCAACAGATAATGAGGCAAATTATTTGTTGATTTAGTTGAATTGTAGAAGGGGTAACGTAAAGGGAAATGAAAGGGGGCAAAAACAACTTGAAACCAGTGGGAGCGGAACTCTCATGGCATGCGGAATGCAAAGGTTGAGCATTTGGTTTCCACTGGCAGCAAGTTGTTTTTCTTCTCTTATCATTTTCGTTGGCCATGTCTATAAATTTCTAAAGTATGAGAAAAGCAACAAATTGTTCTTGTTATGCTTTCTTTGGCTTCGTTATCCATAGGCTTCACATGGTTGTTACTAACAAAAATCGGGGACCTTGGTTTCTCTTCTTCTGCTTCATTATCTATAATGAAATTGTCCGCTCTGACAAGCCGCTCAGCGTAATTATCGGCTGCTTAATTTCTTGGCAGTTCGCTGAACCGCACATAATGCGGCAATGTATCTTGCTGCATTCAATGTCTTGAAGAAGACGCAGGTATACTGGCTCGGCCGTAACTGCTCCTTAAGTCTCATCTCGCTAATTGGGAGCATCGACTTTGGGCAAACCAAGCAATCGCTTTTATGGCCTCGTTTCAATCACTCCGTGAAATAAAATACACGACACACGCGGAGCTTTGGAAAGCAAAGTCGCACAAGTCATGACCCAACCCACGAAATTATCAAACTGATTGCACCCTGTGAGTTAGTGGTGTCACCATGGGTTCAATTAGAGTAGCTTCTAGGTTGCGGGTTTCTCAATGTGAAATCCCTCTAATTATACGTTTTTCATTTTTGCAGCGGGAAAGTTTCGCCGGATTAGGGCAGCAGAACGTAACTCAGTTAAGGGCAAACACAGCTGTAACGCTTTACCTCCCGTATGAGCGAACTGGTGAAAAGTATAACTCCAAATGCGCGGCTTGCGCCTGTTGCCCTTAGAGTATTAAAAAAGAAAGAATGGGTTGGCTGGACAGCCCTTCTGCACAGCTCCCACCTTTTGCGTCGGTGCTCATTGTCTATCGCGCGTGTGTTAATGAACAGAGTAATTCCAGTGGCTGCAGTGTCTCCGGACCCATAACCTTCGCATGTCGCGTGCGATGCTCTACCAATGCATGCGAAGGTTGTGGGTTCGGTTCCCACCTGCGGCAAGTTGTTTTTTCATCCACTTTAATTTCCATTATTCATCATTACTCTATTTCATTTATTAAGCACAAGCAATTTCCACTATGTTGTGCTTGGTGTCAGTGTTTGTTGGCTTCTCATTATATGACTAATAAATATCGGGTCCCTCTGTTAACCCCCTTTCTTCTCGTTTATATATATATATATATATATATATATATATATACATGCAATTCGTGGATTAACTTAATCGATTAAAATCCATTCTATCCATGGAATCCGTGTATTAAAATTGACATAGATTAAAAAAAAGTTTACTAAATAGCATATTGCTATTGGTTGGAACTTTGCCAAAGAATAACTTACGCCTGCTTTTGTAGAGTGATGATTCGAGGGGCGCGTAATAAATATTTTGCCTGACCCATTTCATTTTGACTGAGGAACACGAAAGTTGCCATGTTTGCTTCCCTTTCTCTAGACAGCTGCCACATTCGGCCGTGCACTTCTGACATGTATCTGCGCAGCAACAGGTGCTAGTTTTCTAGAAGTCCTCAGGTTAGCCTCGGAACCATGACTTGACTTCGGCGATGAGCGTGTCGTCTACAGGAAATTGCCTGCTTTCCGAATATAACTTCATATATAGAAAGAAATGGAAGTTTGAAGGCACAATGTCGGGGGAGTACGAGGGATGGTAGAGAATTTCATATCCACAGGAGCTTGCTTCCGTTTGCGCAACATCCCAGTTGTGAGCAGGAGCATTGTGTTGCAAGAGCGGGGAGGATTCTGACGGCATGCCACGCCTGCTAATTTGCACGACTTCTCTTGATTTTGTCATCAAGTTAGCATATTATAGATAGCCGTGACGTTGGCGCCTTTGGGCAGAAGATATGTCATAATCACTTGTTGCCGATGTCAAAAGAGCTGTCGGCAGCACCTTGTTAGGTAGACGTTGCGCGCATTCCTTTTTCTTTTTGAGGTGCCGAGTCCTAAAGAATTAAGGGCTTTTACGTAGCCTAGCGTAGCCGTAGCGGGGGAATCCGGATTAATTTGATTTACTTTGGGTTCTTTAACGTGCTCCTAAATTAAGTACCCAGGTGTTTTTGCATTTCGACCCCATTTAAATGCGGCCGCCATGGCCGGGATTTCATCCCGCGACCTCGTGCTTAGTAGCGCGACCACAAAGCCACTAAGAAAATATGGCGGGTATTGGTGGTGAGTCTTAATGCTTCGTTTACTTAGACCTTAGTCTAGTTGCTAGTTCATAACAATAAACCCACGTTTCATCTAGTGTAGTCAATGTTACAAAAAAGTCATCTTGGTTTTTAAGGCACCAGCCAAAAGTGTATTACTGCAGGGCATTGGTTCCTCCTTGTGGGAAACAGAAAGTAACTGAGAAACACAACGAGCCGAAACCTTTGGCACGTGAAGATGTTCCCGAACAATATTTCTTGAGCACCCTACACTGATCTTGAAATTTTGAGCTAGTTCTTGAGTCGTTATGTAGTGATCTTCCGAATACGGTCTCAACTTTTGTAACAGTGGCGGAATGAGGTCGACCGGAAGTGTGCCCTTTCGACCAAGTTCGATCCGCATTTTAACTGTTGATGCCACCACTTAGACAAACTATGGGGTATCTGTAAAATACACTGCCACCATCATTCCTTGAAACATTTGTTGGAGTGTGTTGCCTTTGATGTTCATGCGGTTATTGAGTGACACATACTCCACTGGCTACAGGCTTCCACCTTTTTTAATCGTCAGACCAGTGAAACAAAAATATAAATAACAAAACAGCTCAATATTTCACTACGAGTTATAGAAATGCTCGCCTAGCACTATGTGAAATTTTTTTTTAATGCATGCCACACAGAAGTGGGTCGGCGAAAATATTTATTCAACAAGCCTAGCATTCCCCGAATCTCGTGCGAATAGGCCATTAAAGATTGAAATAATCGTAGATCCACCACGGTCCGCCTTTCTTGCGCAAGGCGGCGTCTGCGATTCTGCAATGAATCATGGACGTTTCTGAGTGCTTTCAATGCTTGAGGCTAAAAATCGTCGGGTGAAGGCAATGATTTGTTACCTCCTGAAATAGAAGCGTAGTTGATGGGCCGCAAAAGTTTGGGCTGTTCGCGTAAGTCTGAAAGCACGAACACGTCGAGTCTTGGAACTAGATATCTCTGGCTCCAATTTAGGTGTTTTCCTTAACGGCGAGTTTCGCAGCGCCTGCGGTTAAGGATTCATCAACAGTCTGCCTTGTCGGTTTTGAGTATAGGCGAGAGCAGCTGCTGCTATTCTCGTATGTGCCTACCAGAACTTTTATAGGAGTGCTAAACTTTAAGGCGATCCATTTTATTGCTTATAGCCTTCTCTTAGCTGCTGTCGTAGGCGCTCCTTTCTTTTTGCTGATTTTCCTGGTATTGCAGCAGCTGCGTTCTACGTCACGCACGTGAACGGTTTTGGGGTCAGTGTTAATTCGTCGGCTTTGTGGTAGCATTTAGAGCGTTAAATTGTTTCATGTATTGTATAAAGTTTACATGCCTGTGGAAATAACGTCCCATTTTATACCCTATAAACGCCGCGTCAGAATTTGTGGCGTACGAGAAGAGGGAAGCTATGGTAGATGAGAAAGAAAACGAAAACGTTCTCCATCAGGAGGCATGCCGTGTGCGAAAAAGAAAACAGGCTGCGTTAGACGTGGAGGAACGCGAAAAGGTGCAGCACAGCGCCATGTTGCGCTGGAGTTGGAAGAAACGTGAACAGGCTCCGGAACGAGAACGCGAGACCCAGCTGCATGATTTGATACGTTCCATGATTTGATAACATCAGTTCACACGAAAATAAACTGGCTATATATGATCCGTCTTTAACGTTTCTGTGTTTCACGTTACAAGGCAATGTAAACCCAGCCCTTCATTGGCCTTGAGCGTAAGGTTTGCATTACCTTGAGAAAATAAATGCATAAGCGTAATTTGGACATTCTTTATAAACTGCAGCAAATTAATGTTCACATTTAAGTGCGACCTGTGTACTCGATTTGCATATCTTGAAGATAAGTGCAGATTTCGCTACGAAGAGGAATCAGTAGTTAAATATAAATGGTTGTGAACAAAAAACCATGGTTGCAAACGTACACTTTTAGCATACGAATGAAAAGTACCCCGCCGAGCATTTCCAATTTATTCCTGTAGACGAGTATTTCGTAAATTAGGCAGGGCAAGCCACACTCATTTACACGATGCACAAAGCTATTAGACGAACATTTGAAATGTAACAGGAGTGCTGGAAGCTCGCACCGCCCATTATGGTGTTTACCTCTCTTGGCCAGGAATCGAGCTAATAATAATAAACAAAGGCGGGATATGGTTGCATGCATATGTGAAATCACCGGGATTCTGTTTATGTGCCTAATGCTTCAAATTCGTTCTGCCTTACTTTATTCTTCATTTTATTATCTCACTGATGAAACTAGAATTTTTTTGTGTTTTCACTGTTCTTTGAGTCAGTTTTTTATTCCATTCATTTTAATAAGAGCACTCGACAGCCACTTTTCAGCCCTTTGAACCCAAGCGGCTTGCTTTTGAGAGAATAGATGTTTTTTAGACGCGCGTTGTGTCTCTGTTACTAAAAGCTTTTTCTGATTCCGTTTACAAGCGCTTCGACCAATGCCTTTCTACATTCCATTACAGGCTGCCTACACAAAGCACTCGGCCCAGCAGGAGGAGAAAACAAGTGACAAAGAAATGGTAAGCATGCGAAGCTTGTTTATGGGCACGAAAATGTGTCCTGTACGGTAATGGAGAGTTACGACACTGGTAAGCTACTAGGTTTGTTTGCATGAGTCAAAAGGCCGCAGAGAATATGAGTAGAGGAATTATAGTCTTGAATTAGAACAAAGAAAGAGTATACGGCAACGACACAGAAAACATTTTGAAAAATATCCTTTTGTTCACGCAGCACGTGCCCATATTCTTAAATGACGGGAACTTGTGCCCTAGTGGTGCGTGCCTAAATGAGGACCGTTCAACCACCGGAGAGACATTTCAGTCTCTGGGATTACTGCTTCTTTTTGACATTCTTAGACCTAGCAAAAAAAAAGACAGCATTAGGGAATGTAACAAATTCTTGGCCTTTCTTTATCTTTGTATTTTGAGGACAACATCTCATACCACATGTAGAGTCCCGTAGGTTGAGTTGTGATATATAAACGCGGCTAAAAACTTGAGGCAGTGTTGGGGCGACCACTTAATCTTAAACCTGTAACATTCTGCTAGCATCACGCGTTAGGAAGAGCACCTTGGCGGTATTGCGAAACTGTCGAGAGCATGAAAAATAAAGAGACATCGGAAGGTACAGTGCACTTGTCAAGATGTTAATCCAAGCTTGTCTGAAATCTTCTGGTTTAAGGCTATGCAAAAAGACACTTGATGCTTGCAATTTTATTCTCAAGTTTGCCGAAGGAACAGTTCACGTTATTCTCCCATCACAGAAGAAGGAGCTTAAGCAATACAAGAAATGGAAAATGCAGAACAGGAACCTGGAATGTTTTCTTCGGCACATTCTAAATATCGCAAAAGGCAAAAGAAGCTAGAATCATACACGGAAGGAAACTGTTCACATTCTTCTACCATCTATCGTATAGGGAAAGAAAGTTTCCTTATAACACCGTCCTGCAATTTACGTGAATATTCAACGAGTGCTGCATTTTTATGATGTATGCTGGATGTTACACAGATGGAATGCTGGATAAAATGTTATAAATGATGGCGATTATACGCATACAATGATAGCCTGAGGGTCAGCAAACAGGATGGAGTCGCATGTGAGTCGGTCCAATCTTCTTCGTAGACATATAATGCGGTTCTTCCTCCATAGAGAGGCGCCTACAGAGAGGCCTCAGGGTAGCAGAGGCAGCGGGCTTTACATTTTATCACATAGCGAGCGTCCACCATGCTCAGTTTTAGAAATAGCGTTGTGGTGAGCGTGAGCTCGCCAGCAGCAGGAGTGTCATGTCATGTCTATATCCATGTCAGCGGAAGTTGATCTTCCGCTGACATGTGTATAGCTAGTCGCGCGAAAGTGTCGTCTTGTGCGACAGAACAGGAAGTAATCGCACAGCAGTGCTGCTTCTTTTTATACATCTGCGGATGTCTGAATGTGCACTAGACTGAGGAGAATTAAGGAAATGTAATGTGATACGGGCCATACGTGTGGGTATACTTCTAGTGCGTCTGTACATCCTGCGTCAAAGTGGCACACCGCCACCATGGGGGATTGCCCAGAAATGGGCTCAGGCGCGGTAGCACAAACGCAGTGGCCTGAGAATGGGGCTAGGAAAAACATAGGGAATAACAAGAAAACGAAAATGAGACACCCATTATTTCATTAACAGATTATTGTGCATTATCTGTAATTATGAAGCGACATCACACACACACACACACACACACACATACACGCACACACACACACACACACACACATGCACGCACGCACATATATATATATATATATATATATATATATATATATATATATATATATATATATATATATATATATATATATATATACGTTTTACGTCCTTGTATGTTTGATTACGCGCAACAAAAGTTAGTGCAGTGGCAGTTCATTAGGCGGCCAATATGCCGCCAATGCGTCGTGCTTACACAAACATGCACACATATATAATATATATAATGACAGACGCGAAACCATACTAGGTAAAGCCAAACCAAACTTTTGTTTGAAAAAGCAATTGAAGCGTGATAATGAAGACGCAAGTGCAGGTACACCTGCAAATTTGCTTGACATATTCTAAATGTCAAATTCAAGTTGGTCACGTAAAAACAATGACAAAAGAGAAGTTGCAGTACGCAAAGCCGACATGAATTTTCAGAAGCTATGTTATAAATGCGGCATTCTGCAACTGTGCGTTTAGCGGATGACACTAGGTGGCTTAAATGTAATGCTTCATTATTTCTCCAGCTGTCTCACTGCCCATGATGTTTAGTTACCATTACGCATGACGCGCTATATTTGTTTGTGCGTGGTTCGTTAGGTCCACAAGAAGAAAGAATGTAAAGCGTTATTTCTCGTGATAATATTGTGTCTGTAATGCTACTATGCATCACGCGAACTCCGTTGAAGCTTCCAGGAAACGATGCTAAAGAGTGGTAATGGTAAATTTATGCGGCAGTGATAAAATGCAAATATCCCGCATGCTTTCTTCTTTTTTTTCCCCAGATCGCATTACGCGCACGAATACTCAATGATGGCAACGCTATAACACGCTTTAGCCTTCACGACACGTTTTAAGTCCTTCTCGGCACGAAATCTTTTTGATGGTAACATTCAACGTTCCTAAAGAGACGGCAATTTTGCCGCAGTCTCCACGCGAACTTTGCTTTCTCCCGTCTGATTACCGAGCAGTCTGACTGCGCGTTATTCCTCTGAGCAGCTTATCTATATGCATGCTCGACAGCCTTCTCCCCCTTTGTGCCGGCAGTTCTTGCTCTGCGAACGTTTTTTTTAAATACTGAGATTTTCCCCAGGCGTAAGCACATCCCGGCGTAACATAAGTAAACGATAATGCCGTCTGCTACGCACGAGGCCTAACAATACTGCAACTGTGGCGACGCCCTCTCAGAACTAAGCATTATGCTGCGGTGACTATGGCGCCATAAACCGCCCAAATGTTAAACCTATTTTGCTTATGTCGTGAATAAAGAAAACGACTGTTACTCACACAGCAATTCGACGGTTATTTGAAACAACGGGGACAAGAGTCGCCTTTACAAATCCATTCTTAATGACCACTTTTGCATAATATTTCTGCGCAAAACGTTTTCCATTCCGATATAATGGTAAATCTGACTGCTCGAACTCTGAGGACTGCATGAGAACTCGTTGGAAAAACAAAATTTGTGAACGCCGACAGATCACTCGCGTTTGTGAGAACATTGCTATTCTGCTCTCGTTCAAACCTTTGAAACGATCACTGCCATCATGGGCGTAGCAAAGGCGAAGGTTATGTGCAGTGCAGGCGCTTCCCATGCGTGCGCCTGTCAAAAATTCCACCTTGCTGCTTCCCCTTAATGTGTGCATTCTTGTAGTTCTTGTAGTTCTGTGTGCATTCTTGCAACACGAGACGGCAGGCAATTCAGAAAGAAAAATAGCTGAGCAAGACGATGTGCTGAGCAAGCGCACCCGATCGCAAAACAGTGAACGTCAGCTGCCTGCTGCCGACCAGGCTGTTTTTTACCGTAGACCCGGTTTTTATGTATGTCTCAAACAAAACTTTCGATATCCGAATTAAACGGAAGCTACTTCATTATTCGACATGGCAGCTTTTTGCCTGCTCACTTTCTGCCAAACGGATAGCCGTATGAAACTCGTTTCCTCTCTTCACGGGAAATGATGGGTGCTGTATACTTTCGGTACTCTTCTTCTCACCTCAACATCAAAGTTTCAGCTTTGTCGTATTGGTCTATTTAAGCTTGGTTATGAATACCGCGGCATGAAAGCCAAAATAATGGTAGCAGTGAAGGGTTTTGCCAAGTCACTAGCTTGCAATGAAAGAGCCAGGAACGGCGTGAGCAAATGAATGAGGAAATGAGTGAGCATGAATGCGGAGGGGAGTGGGTCAGTGGTGAAGACGAGAACAACGCAGAATGAGAGTTTTTTTTTCATGATAAGCAGCAAGTAGCCACGCGTACAAAAAAAAAAAAACATTGAATTGGAAGATTCCGCTGCTCTGATTCTCCGCTAGCAATGTCGCTGTTTTCCTCGCTTTTTTTTCCTTTCCCACTGCTGCTATTGGGCGATGATAAAACAACCTAAATCAGCTCGTGCTGAAATCGTGTGATCACTGTCATCATGTCAAAAGGACACCAATGTCGCGCTTGCGTCCTGGCCTGTTTTTCTGGAGACATGGCAAGCACACTGGGGACAGAAAAATGTGGGCGACCGGTGTTACTAGGCGGGCAGCCAGCAACGCATTTCCTGCATGCACATCTGCGCTTAGATTTGCTTGCGGATGACACCAGAGTCGGCTGTAGAGAAACACCGCCCACTGAGCCATTGAGTGGCTGTTACCTTTGTTAGAGAGGTGCTGACGTAAGTGTTTTCCTTTCTACTGTCATTTCCAGTTCTGCGCTCGCCACCCGAGGGAACAGGGCCTGACGTATTAAAAATGTGATGCGCACGCAGAAACACTGAATCGAGGATGCAGAGGAGCACAGACAACTGAATGAAAGAGGAATATGGAAAGAGAGAGGTTGAATCAATTGCCCGAGCATCTCGTATACCAGAAGGTGAGCAAGAATGAGCAATCTAATCGGCTATAGCATGAGTGCAACCCGAAAATACAAAGTTGACGGCTGTTCGTGAATGCTGTTCGCGTTAGTGACTGGGTGTTGCTTGCTGTGCATGATCACATTGAATTATGTCACCCTAGCAGTATGTTGCCCTGGTCAATCGACTCGTGGAATGTTCAAGCGATATGAAATAGTTTTTCAATCGTGTAGCCACTGAGAAATCATCACCGTTGTTGAGCCGTGCATATGTGGCTGCAGCCGTGGCATGGATGGTAACAGCGATGCTGCTGTTCAAAGAAAGAAAAGACCGTTCGGGCTGAACTTCAACTACGTCATCTATTTTGTTTTATACAAATTTTGTTGGACGATTAATGAAAACGAACGCCCATTGTACGGTCAATAGAACGGCTTTTTATGTTCACACTTAAATTTCATGTCTGTTATCCACGCAATGTCACAAAAGCGAGTGCAAGAATTTCTCAGAATTGAAAACTCTCGTTGCCTCACTTGCTTCTATGTGGTGATCAGCCAAAACATAGACATAAAAAACACTGTAATGTGAGGTATTTAAGCCATTTCTGCTTTGAAGACCTTACCTTGTGTGACTAATGCTTCACATATAATTTGCAAAAAGTTAGAACATTTCAAAAGTTTCTCCGATACGTGCCGTCGACATGGCTTCGAACGCTTGTAAGACACCTGTGATGAAAATTGGCGGGCTGCTGCCGATTCTTTCTAAATTCTGGCAGCAGCCTGCCGACTTTTCACGAAACGAAAATAAACAATTCGTATGCAGGTATTGAACACGGACAAGTAGGGCATACGATTCAGCTAAAATTTAAAACTTCCTTCAAAAGCAGTCAGAACTTTGGCGAGTCTGTTTTTTTGGATGCTCTATATGGATGCCCTAGAGGGGCATCTTAATTTAACCGAAAACTTATTTACCAATGGAAAATCTAAGCATGAGGAAACAGAATAAGGGGTAGGTGGTGGGAGCGGTGCCATAGGCATACTCAGTGTTGAAGGGGAAATGAACTAAATTTGTTTTGTTCTTTGTTTTTGTTTGTAATATTCTTTCTAGATTTTTCTTGATCTGTAGTTCTCTTTTCTTGGCCCTTTATTGATCGACGCCGAGTTTTTTTTTTTACCAGTTTAGCTGTTTACTGAACGCTCTCCACTATAACCTCCATACTTCTCGTTTTTTATGAGCAATATCTCGCCTTAGCGTTTCAACAACAGAAACGGGGAATACCTTTTAAAATTACGCTTTTTGGTTTGCTCTAAGCCCGCAAAAGTATAAAAGACATATTTCAAAGCAACCTTTGTTTACAGCCATTCTTCTCTCAAAACAGCTCTCTATTCGCCATTCGACCTCGTCTATGGCCGGTAACTGATGCTATGAACAAACACTGTGCTTTCATCCAGCACAGCTTCAACTAGCCATTATGCCCATGGTGCGATCGCCCGTGCTGGCCACGCCCACTAATTTGCACGCTTTCGTCTGTAAATATCTCAAGAGAATCGCTTGCGCCTCCTTCACCGGGATGTCTATTTTTCGCCAGACGCCTGTGTGAACTCATAAGTGAAAAATATAAAAGATGAAAAAATTTATGAGCCATTCTACTGTTAAGGTTCACGAGCAGCGAAGCTGTTTAGCACACGACACGGAGCTGACACGGAATTTTGAACCATGGCCGGTGCGGTAGCTTAATTGGTAAAGCCCTGCATGCTTGCTACAGAAAATGTGGGTTCGGCTCCCACTTGCGGCTAGTCGTGTTTTTGTCTACTTTCACTTTTTTTTGGTTAGTATTGCTACATTTCAAATAATCATAACAACTAGGTTCCCCTATTATATCACTGGCTTCATTGTCTGTTCACTACATGTGTTTATAACATTGCGATCAAGAGCAAAGCATAAACTGTTCATTTGTAGTACAGGATAGTGCCCAAGTAATTGGGCACTATCCTGTACTACAGGATAGTGCAGGATCCTGTAGGATCCTGCACTATCCTACTACAGGATCCTGTAATCTCTTTACGTTTGCTCTTTAGAATAAAAATTAGTTCGCTGATTGCACCAGAGGTGTATCTGTCTGCTCATTTCCCTTATGCAATCTAAGCGTAAGCAAACAACTTTAATAGAAACACGCGAACAATATATACCAACCGATTTCTCATGTCACGTTGTGGTCTTAGTAGGTGTGCCAAGGCCCCACTAAAGGAGCGCCTCAGTACAGCACTGAAATAGACATATCTGATGTGCAATCATAGCTACCATTTTCGTGAGTTAATGTTCTGCATGGGCTGATAACGAGACAAAACAATCTAAACGCATGACTGTTGAGAACATGACACCAACGTTGCACTCAACGTGGGTGCAGGTGCGCCATCAAAAAGCTATTATTTGCCACGTCATAGCACTTCTATGAGAAAAATTATCATGTCGGCACGTTTCAATCCAGAGCCCTCGCAAATTCTCGGCCGCCAGATTCTATGGAAGCGAAACCTGCAAATTAAGCCATAACACTCGTGTAGACGCAGCACTAGGCGTGGTATTGAAGTCTCATTGATCACTTTGCCGGAAGCATCGAGACAGCGAGAGAGAGAGCGCGATACAAAGTTTAATTATATGCTGCAGATGTTGGAAACGTCGAGAGGAAATATAGTAGCAGGCTACATAATGCGCTGCTATTTACGGAAGCTGCCTTTCAGTAAATATATATAT